>NC_068982.1:129900271-129906010 GCF_001194135.2 Octopus bimaculoides
GTATAAATGCTCACGTGTTACTGACTCTTTCTATCTGCTGTAATATCTCACATACACATACATGTATCACTCACATACACACTTTTCTTTGTACGACGGCCTGTCTTTGATTATGTTATTATATGTCGCATTCACATTCACACTCAGACATACACTTTTATGCAACAATAAATATCTCTGTTATTCATCTCATACGGTTGTGGTCTTTCATTACTGGTCATCTATGTTATCGTAGTATAACATATTTGTATATCATCTCTGATACATTATTTTGTGTTCGACCGTGTGACACGTTTAAATAAAAGGAGTCCTCTGTTTTTCCATTCGTCACCATTTCTCCTTTTTGAGTTCGCACGGTCGTTCTTACATATATATATGTTTAATTTGTTCACCGAACACTGCCGCGAATTCACCCTTGTTTTTCAAAAATCCTCCCTAAATCACAAATAAGGGTAGGAAATGTGCCCTATTTTTCAAATCCTGGCAGCAATACTGAAGTTGGAAACAGGATAATAATCTAATTCTACACTTTATCATATTCAAGAATATAAACACGTTTTTGAGCACAACACACGCGGAGTAAAAAAGAAACATTACCTTTCGCCGGAACACCGGGGTAGGCACTCTCGGGAACGCAGTGCTCTCTCTCCCTAGCGTGAAGCTTCCTATCTCGGACATGCGAGCATGCGTACAATAGCCAAACACTACGTCGCTGAAACTGTGAAGTACACAGTTCTCGACAAGGATTTTTGTATTTTATTCATAAACTAGGGGATGGCTACTCACATTAAGCTTAAGGTTTATATAATGTACAAGTATAAAGAAAGAATTAAAGAAAAAGGACTCATTATATTGAATGTTACCGATAATATCGAGTGGAAATAGAGGGTGCTGCAGTTCCGCAGTGCCTGTACACGAACTGCCACCTATCGGGATGATCTTAATTAAACAACTATGGCAACAAGATGATATCTTTAGAGCAATTTTAACTTTTTCAAAAAATTGACTTCGTTGTCAATACTTTCCAAATCTTTTTTTTATGAGTTGCCTCCCTTCTACTTCGTAAGGTTCAATTAAGAATCGTTACCTCATCTTGATACACGTATAGTTTCGATTAATTAAAGAGATTTTGTCCAACACATTAAATATCTAGGTACATATTTCACTATTCATCTTGTTATTGAGGTCATTGTCAGAATCTGTTACAAATTTTTCTTTTTATTCTTACCATTTTCTCATCTATCTCCTCATTTAAAACACATTTTTGATGTTTATTATTCCCTGAGGCGGTCAGCTGGCGGAATTGTTAGCGCGCTGTGTAAAATGCTGAGCAGCACTTCTTCCAGTTCTATACGTTCTGAGTTCAAATCCTGCCGTGGTCAATTTTGCTTTTCCTTCTTTCGGGGGTTCATAAAATACCAGTTAAGTGCTGGGGACGATAGTATTGACGTACACCCAGCTCCTCTGAAATTTCTAGCTTCTGTGGAAAAAAAAAGTTGCTTATCATTCAAATTGATTTCAAATTTCACCGAGGTCAGCTTTGTCTTTCATTCTTCCGGGATCGATAAAAATACATCAACCCAGAATACTGGATTGGGCGGAACTATAAGAACATCAAACCGGATTCCCTGCAGTATTTGCCCCAGTTCTTTGCGTTCTGAGTTCAAATTCTGTTGTAGTATTCATAGGTGATAGATGTAATCTGTCACCCGTTTAACACAACCATCTCACTTCTTTGAGGCCTTTAGCGGGACTCACTCTCGTAAGCATTAGGATCGTCAATTACAAACATTCGGACTCGGTTTGAATATTATCCACCTCACCTCTCATCGGTCTCGGAGACTCTGTAAAGCGATGGTTTTCAACCGTTTCTTTTTTCTACTTATTGACCTTTTTGATTTCTATTTTACTCTAGTGGGTCACTCGAAGTTTAAAACTAAATTTAGAGATGCCCTTTCCAAATTACTGTTTTGTTTTTCCGCACATTCACTTGTGTAGTTTGAACTATATAAAATGTTAAAGAAAGAAACTGAGCTATTTCTTCCAATGAATACATCGAAAGCAAAACTTTTTCATGGAATTTTAATATACTACTGTGGGTCTTCAAGAATCTTATACGAACCTCCCCTACCGAGGTGTCATATGGACCCTGGTTGAGAACCATTGCAGGAAAGGGTTACGGAAACTGTCGTTCTTCCCTGTAAAAGATTAAAAAAAAATCATTTTCAGATTTCTTTGATTCTTGCTATTTTCCCACTCTTTCTTTACACAAAACACCTTTGTATTCATAACATTATTTTTATAAATGGATGTTTACACTTCCCCTCGCCATATTTCTTCATATAAATTGCGTAGGCGGCGAATTGGCATGGTACTTGTTCTTTCTATTTGCGCGTTCTGAGTTCAAATCACGCCGAGATTAACTTTGCCTTTCCTCTTTCCAGGGTCGATAAAATAAAGTATAGGTCTAGAGAAAGGGAACTGGTCATCCGATTTAACACCACTACGTAACCTTCAAATCCTTTACTGGAGGAGGTAATCTTGTTGAAAACATTCGGGTTAGTCCTCTGATTTGAGGATATATTACCATCCCTCCCGACCACAATCATAGAGGTCCTGTAAAGACCATGAGCAGTGCCCTTTCTTCTTGAATAAGCAGAGATCTTTGCTCTACTTTATTTGTCTCTTCATTTTGTATTTAACCATACTATCTTGAAATAGAGACTGACACATTGCATAATATTGTTATAGATACTATTGAAAAGAAAAGATGAGCACGTGTGGAACGCCTTTGATCATAAATCTGTTCGATTTGAGTTGGTCAGGGGCTAAGCAACAACAACAACAACAACAACAACAGTAGTAGTAGTGACAACAACTGAATGTAGCCAGAGGCAGAATATCAAGTAAGCTCGTCTGTTCTTTTTTCTTCCTCCTGTTCACGACTGTGAAGGATTCCTCCACTCTATCTTTCTCTGTCACTGGTATTACCACTTCTGCACTCTGTTCTTTACTTTCCTTCTCTCCCTCTTCGTTTTCCTTCTGAGAGCATTGTATTTTCATGCGCCCTTTTTTAACGCATAGGAAGCATGTTGGCGGTCTTCCTTCTACTACTATTACTACTCGAAGTCTGGTGTCTTCCGGGAGTATGATTTTCTCTGTGATGCCATACAGATCTTTTAAACTCTCCTGTATGGCCATCTCGAGGCCATCTCGAGGCCATACCCCCACCACTTGACCTTTTTGGTCCTCGTTATCTCCAGGATTTTCACCTCATCTTCAATACCGCGCATCACGGCTGCCATCAGCCATGCTTCCCCCATTTCAGGGGGAACTCCGCCAACTCTCACTCCGGCAATGTGCTTGCCACAGCACATCGGCAGAAGTACTCATTCCGGCGTCCCATCGGCACAGTGGAGCGGCCCACGGCATCCTCCTCGCTGCCAAACCCACCGTGCTGTACCCTCCTCCACATGTACAAAAGTGGTCAACCTTTTAACATTTTCGAGGTACCTCTCCATTCCGTTCGAGGACGCGGACAACGTCCTGCAAGCCACCGCTCTCCTTGCCACATCACATCTCAATTCCTCTCGAGGAACCAGCCCTAGACCGGCTCCCTCCTCTTCCAGCAACTCGCCTCCTTCCCTCCACCCTCGCGGCCCAATCCCTACTTCCCACACCTCCAATGTGTTGGCATCCACACCCTGGGCTGCCGTCGCTGCGCAACCCCGTCCACCCTCTATCCCCCTTCTCCCCGCCTCTCCCACAGATGAGGGACAAACAGATTCAAATAACATAACAAAACAGTGACAAAATGCAACAACCTAAACAATTCAACAAATCTCGGCACACCCACACGGGGAGACCCTCAACAAATATGATATAACAATGTGTAACAACTCGCACTTACACTAAAGAAAAACACCAACATTAATCTGCGATTTTTCATCTCTCGCTCTCAGTCAAACACTTATACGATTTCGGCTAATCCATTCTCACAAGGGGTGTCATGATTCTCGCCATAACATCTCCGCTTTTGAGATTTGACTTCTGTAGGAAGTGCAAATTGTTTATTTAATTCTATTCTATTTTGTTTCATCACCACCTCTCCTTTTTGAGATTTTAATTTCCTCAGAAGTTTTACTACTTCTTTCGCTTAGAGGCTATTTCTAGTCGTTCTGTTTGTTTACGCTTTCTATTGCTGATCCGCCTAGGTTCAACCTCTTTTGACGTTGGAACATTGAACAACTCATAAAAAACTTCTATCGGTATTCCTTCTCTTTCTTCGGTATGTCTAGTCTTCAACTGGTTGAAATGTCGTTTGTGCTCTCCTATTTGACCTTTTATTATGTACATAATGTTGCCTATTCATTTCGTCAATATACCGTCCTCCCAACCTTGTCTTCCATTCTATATATTTTGAAATGAACTTTATCTCCCACCTTAAAATACTTTGTTGTGTTTCTTGGGTTCTCCCTGTAAGCTTTTTTTGTAGGTAATAATTTATCAAAATTTGATTTTATCTTCCGTGCAAACATTAACTCCTCGGGAACTTGCCTGAACAGGTGTTCGGATTAGGTATTACTCTGTAAACCCTTAAGAATTGAGTTAGTGCAGCATCATTGCCTTATTCATTTCCTGATTTGTTTTTAGTTCTCGCTTCAACCTTTCTGCTTGACCATTTGATCTCGAGTGGCACGATAGAGTAGAGATGTGATTGATTGCATAAATCTCACAGAAATGTTAAAATTCGTACCCCCAAAACTTATCCGATACTATGGTGTCCGGGACACCGTATCGCGCAAAAAGTTCGTGAAGGAGCCTTATCGTTACCTTCGAGGTTAGTTGACTACATTTACTTATCTCCGGCCACTTGGTACAGCTGTCTACTATGATTAGATATTACGCGTCGTTTGCCAGTCCAACAAGATCTATACGTAGCCTGGACCTGGGACTGACTGTCTTAGGTCACGACTGGAATTTCATCGGTGGTGACTTTGCTGCGAGAGCATAACCTCTACAGAACTTCACCAATTGTTCAATATCACAGTCCACAGTAGGCCACTACATTGTAATTCCTCATTACTGATTTCATTCTTGAAATCCCTGGGTGTCCCATATGAAATTCATTTAATACACGCTTTTGTAGTGCGGCTGGCACTACAACTCTTTGTGCGTACATCAACGCATTATCACACAGAGAAAAAAATTGGTTCGCGTTTGTGTTACGTATATATTTATTTTCTTTTACCTTCATTGTTTCTTTCATCTTTGCAATGAATTTGTCATTCTCTGATTTCAATTTTATATCTTGAACAGTTAGTGGCAGCTCCCGAATGACATTACACAAAATAGTTTTTAGGTACTACTCAAGCAGAGCGGACCCGAACGCGCAGTCGCGCATCCGCGCTAGCTAGTCGTGAGTGGTCGATCCTACGAAAAGTGCGCGCGCGCGCAAATGAATACATGTGTGCGCATGCGCGCGTATGCAAATTAGTAAATAATTTCTTTTAAACAAAGTAAATAATTTTTTTAAAATTACTTTTTTCTTTTCTAAACAACGTAGATAGGTAGAAGGAATAAAAATAACACACTATCTGTTTTTGTTAACTTCATACATTTTTTTCTTTTAATTAAATTTTGTGAACAAAATAATTTTTATTTTCTAAACAACGTAAAATAAATTTTAAAAAAGGTGCACATTGGGATTAGACACTGAGGGAAACTTGATATGCTAGA
>NC_068982.1:129907304-129910627 GCF_001194135.2 Octopus bimaculoides
TGTGTACCTTTTTTAAAATTTATTTACGTTGTTTAGAAAATAAAAATTATTTTGTTCACAAAATTTAATTAAAAGAAAAAAAATGTATGAAGTTAACAAAAACAGATAGTGTGTTATTTTTATTCCTTCTACCTATCTACGTTGTTTAGAAAAGAAAAAAGTAATTAAAAAAAAATTATTTATTTTGTTTAAAAGAAATTATTTACTAATTTGCATACACGCGCATGCGCACACATGTATTCATTTGCACGCGCGCTCGCGCACACTTTTCGTAGGATCGACCACTCACGACTAGCTAGCCCGGACGCGCGACAGCGCGACTGCGCGTTCGGGTCCGCTCTGCTTGAGTAGTACCTGGTTTTTATTCCATTTTCCTCTTGTAATGAGGCTATCGTCGCGTCTTCCAATGATTCCACATTTTTTGGAATTAGCCTTGATAAACAATCCACATGACCTAACTCCTTGGATGGTACATACTCCATCTTAAAGTCGTAGTTCAACAATACTGTACTCCAGCGTTATAACCTATTTTGCTGTATTGGTAGGGTTAGGGTTAGGGTTAGAGTTAGGGTTAGGGTTAGGGTTAATTGTTTCAGAATCGTTTGTTTATGTAGTCGGCACTTAATGTATATCGGCTGAATGGACGTCAGTGATTGGTTGAAATTACAGAAATACGACAACTTTAACATGGAATAATTTATGGATTTCTTTTTTTTTTTAAGAAGACTAAGAGAAAAAGATGTTTTATATGACACATTCTACCAGTGTTCCAAGTTTCAAAGTGTTTCGTTAAAGAAAAATGTGGCCCCCGTTTTAAAAAAGATCCTGGAATAATGTTTCCCCTCTTTCCTAGCATATAGAAAACTTCAGAAAGTAACCAACAAATAGCGTTACCTGTTGGACCTCAATATTCAAGTCCAGTATAGACTTTAATAACAAAGTTAATTTCATCCATCCATCCATCCATCCATCCATACATACATTTGCTGAAATGAGTGTATAACTCAACACTTCATTTAAAGGTCCTGAGTGGTCAGAAAACGAGACTGACGAAAGGCAAATAAAAAGACAGAAACACTTCAGATCATGTTAATAATTCAGAAATGTTAAACCAACACAGTCAAGACTTGTAACGAAGACAGTTTCAGCCACTGTTGTTGGAGAAACATAAATACAATAACTCATTTGGCCCACATATCAACACTGACTTACATTTAAACAATAACAATTACTTTGGCTATGAATCACGATATCAATTTAAACTACACACTGACCATTATTTTTATTTTTGCTGCATTTCATGATAGTATTATTATAAACGATAAAAAAGAGGCGAGCTGGCATAATTATTAGAATATCGGAAAAAAATGTACTGCAGTATTTGTTCTGGCTGCTATGTAAGCTCAAATCCCACTCGGGTCAAATTTACCATTCACCCTACGGAGTCAATAAAGTTAGGCACTGGGTTGATGGTATCGACTTATCTCCAATTCCTTTGCTGGCCTTGTGCCTAAATCAGAAACAATTACACATTCTAAAGTGTTGCCGTACATGGTGGACAAACTGAGGAGTTGCTCGGCAACGCCAACGAGCCTTGGGTCATAGTACTAATCTATGTATTCTCTATCCGTGTACATAAGGGTTCCAATCCGGGGCGGGGTGCTATACTGTTGTTAAAACGGTTTTACGTTTATTTACGTACGACTTAGTTCTCGGTGTCAGTGATCAGAATGAAGTCACTAGTCAAGCAAGTTAAACAACAGCTTTTTTTTTTTCCATGACAATCGAGATTCATATTTAAATATAATAGTAGTGGTTTCTATCGATTATTTCAGTAATACACATATACATTTAAAAAGAGAGAAACTTAGAAAAATATAACGGAGAAAGAAAAAGAAAACAAAACACAAACATGGAAACAAACAAAGTTAGAAAACCAGTTTTGTGTATATTCTCTGTGTGTGTGTGTGTGTGTAATGGAAAGGGTGTAGTACGAAATGGTGAGATTACAGATGAAATAGGTATGTAGACGCCTTCAAAGTAAACAATGGAATAACATCGATTTGTAGTTTTGTGTGTGTGTGTGTGCGTTGGCCATTCAGTGGTATCTGTTTGGGTTCTGCGATAGCAATGGTCGTTCATGTTGAATATCTGCTTCTCTGTTGTCAGTTTCACTGGCGCTCTCCGTCCGTGCCGACTGTTACTTTCTGACTTGACCGTCCCTTGACGGATTACTGTATTTATAAAAAGCTGTGGCAGCTAGAAGGACAGACATAGTCAGTTGAAACGGCTGAGATCGAAGGTCGAAGGGAAACAATCCATCATTTTTTGACAGAACAAAGAAATTTCTTTCGCGCCTGTTTGGTCAGCGAAAAAACCTTAGATCCGGTTTCGAATCTAAGACCGGAGAAGGGAAGTGCTAGTTTTTACACACACACACACACACGCACACGCACACACACACACACACACACACACACACACACACACACACACACACACACACACACACACACACACACACACTTAGAAAATGGAGAAAACCACAGATTAACAAACACATCGATTCGACAACATTTATAGCTTATTTTTTAAAACAAAGCGTGACATAACAAAATAGGTGACGTAACATATCTTACGGCCATTACTGATTGGTTACTAAAATGCAGTCTATAAATAAATGCGAGAATAAAGTTCTTCATCTTCATAAGGCATTCCAATTAAGGCAACGGATCTTCATCAGAGTAAAAGACAAGAGCATACAATATAAACAAAGGGAAGAAGGAAAAGGAAAGAAAATATGGCTTTGACAAATAGTCTAGAAGCACAATATGTTAAGAGCAGCTCTTAACATATTGGGCTTCAATGCTGTCATTCAATGCTCGAAATGAGGAGTGGATAGACAGCCGACAACTGACGAAGGGTCGTTCGTTATGTTACTTACCCTGTTTTCCATTTGTTTCTCTCGTTGTTTGCGTATTGAGTTCATTTGCTTTCGTATTTCATGTTGTTTACTGATTGGTGACGTCCTGTACCCATATACACATGGATATATGTATATATACTGTATATATGACAGGAGGATGTGTTGATGTGCGTTAGCCTCTCGTTTGTTTCACGGTAGGGCCTTTAAGTACCGGAGTCCAAGTCGAGCGTGACGCCTAAGAAGTCCGCTGTGATCTTCAATCCCATGGAGGCAAGCGTGTTGATTAAGTCTTTCATAAGCCTGTCTAGTGTATACCCGCTTGCTAGAGATGGCCAGGGCGTCATCTCTGTAGAGGCCAAAGAGGACAGAAGGGGACTTTTTCCGAAGGTGTATATAT
>NC_068982.1:129912034-129916717 GCF_001194135.2 Octopus bimaculoides
GAGCATGGCCATTGCCAGTGCCGCCAGACTGGTATATATATATGTGTGTGTGTGTGTGTGTGTAATCAAAATAAGCAACAGGATTTCAAGAAGTGATGCAGTACGACCCTTTCAAGCGACTCCATTTAACTGAACAATGCAATCATTAGTCAATTTAAATGCAGGGCTATCATCAGCTGCACAAATAAATTGAATTTTTATCAGTCGGACACATTAACATAATTTTACTCAAACACTTTAGTAGAGTAAGAAGAAATCCATGTTGTCGCTATTGTAGCTAAGAATATACTACACTTCGAAGAAAGGCATGAAGCTTACTGGGCTCATATCTTGTAAAGGATTGTGGTTCATTTCTAATTTATTTATCAACTTTTATCAACTTTTTATCAACTACTAAATCTAAGACTATATGTGTGTGTATGTTTGTGTGGGTGGGTAGTGGAGGTAATTGGGATTATTAAAGCCAGGCAGATATCTTGTAAGCACTCATCTAATTTTAGCAATAAAATAAAGGAACATGGTGATAATTTCACGAATGTTAATACTACGAAATAAGGCCTGTGTAAATAAAAGAAAGGCTAAATCAAAGAATATTATCTGGTATAATATACCATTCATATATTACATAATTAATAATATCGCTCGGAAATTCTTCGCAGCACTTGTATCCCACCTTCCAGTAAGTACGGAAAATTATTTAATCGCCATAAATTAAAATTTTCCTATTCAGCCACTAGAAATTCGGCCGAAATTATTTCAGCACATCACAAAAATAAATTAGAGAGTATGTCAACTCAAAAATAGTAAATCACTGTAAGAATTATAGATCAATTGTGCGATAAACTGTAATGTTAGGACATCACAGATTTAGTTATAAGCTAATACATTTGCATAATGTATTTTGATAACGTACACAAATAACCTCCGTCATTTTGACGAGTATTACTCAATTATATGTATAAAGTATGATATACGTGTATGTATGTATGTATGTATGTATGTATGTATGTATGTATGTATGTATGTATGTGTATTGGTATTGGTAGTGGTATGTATGTGTATTGCAGGTATTGGTAGTGCAAATCAGAGGTGCAATCTGTGTGGGTGTTTTTTCAAAACACTGTCTGATTTAAAAAGCCACATCAGACGCCATGAAAGGGCTAAGGTGTAGGTGCAGGAGGTGGTCAAACTCTGTTTAAGGAGTAGACAACCACCATGTATGTATGTGTATATATATATATATATATAAATATATAATTAAAAAAAGACATGTAGTAAACAAACATACAAACATATACCAAATACACAGACGAACGGAAAACATAGAAGGTCACCAACTCGTCTTCCGTTATCGGCCAGAGGGCCGAGCACAATTTCGGCCATTATCGATAATATTACTTCCACTCTGGAGGCACCGACAAAAAACTTGCCGGGAATGGGACCTAAAATAACGAAATGAGACGGGCTCTAGACGAGACCGTTAGTGGACGAACGAGGGACAAAACAACAATAAAGGCTTAGAGCTACACGAGGACAACAATTAAAATGATAATAATACATATACAACAACAAAACAAGCCTTGGGGCTGCAAGACAAGACGAAAATGGGTAACGCGAAGGAAAAATGAAAATCTGTCCTAAAGGACTATAGACGGTGGTGGTGGGATAGTGGTGGGTGACCAAAGAGCTCGTAAAATCGTGACCAGTCCAGTCGAAGGCAAGGCGAAAAAGAATGACACCATCTTAAGCCGTCACAAATCACGTGATAGTGGGAGGAGAGTAACATAGATAGACAGACGGCGAGAGAGAGAGAGAGAGAGAGGGAGAGAGATGAAATTAAGAGAAGCGAGTCGGGTCATATATATACGTATATATATATATATATATATATATATATATATATACCGGAGTAAGCACATAAATATGAAACAAGGTGGAAAAAAGAGTACTCAAATACTAGAGGTAGAGTAATATGCTTTATTCAGAAGCAGCAGAAATATAACAAAAGGTGTTATTCAGAGTTTCATGTTCCCGTTCGTCGGACAGGTTTTGTTATACACATATATATACATAAGACCGTCATAAAAATATCAGTGACAAATTCTACGATCAAATCTTTTTGTTAATTGGCTTTTGTAATGACTGTTTCATTAGCAACAATTATAACATATGTACCATTGTTGTGTAAGTTTGTTAATTGTACATGCATGGTCAGTTGATTGAGACGGAAAAAAAATGACAAAAGAACGCAAACTAAAATATCTAGTTCATCCGGAAGAATCAAGTTTATTGCTGTTTGAATGTATAACTAATAGATATAATTTCATCCAGTATTTTCTTATAGAGCGCGCGCACGCGAGCACACACACACACACACACGTTTACGAAATGAGGTGCAAGGCAGAAAAGCTGTTTATTGTGGGTGTTGTTGTTGTTGTTGTTGTTGTTGTTGTTGTTATTATTATTATTATTATTATTATTATTATTATTATTATTATTATTATTATTATTATTATTATTATGTTCGACTTGAAATACATTTCTTTTTGACGTTTGGAGAAAATGTGTAGGTATTTATTGACCAAAGCTTTCTTTTCTTTTCACTATGAGTTGGAAACCGGTTTATTTCTTGTGAAAAAAAAAAATTAAAAGAAAGGTAATTAAAAACAGAAACAAACTAACGCCTATATGATAAATACTTACTTATGTGCTAGCGATCGAAATATTCGGAAGTGTATAAAGAACATTTCATTTTCAGACCATGTAAGTCCTCAAGTTCACTTCAACTGGAAGGAAGTGAGAGAAAAGCAACATAAAATCTTGGTTTATTTTGTTGAACAGATCCTGAAAGAAGAGTTTTCTTTAAAGTGTTTTGTGGATTATCTTATATGTTATATAGTTATGTTTTCCATTAAGGCTGATTTGTATGTGGTTATATTTACCATCATATGCTTTACGGCAGTTAAAGGTAGGTGATTTGTTTGTTTCTACAAGTAATATCGTATGTTATTTGTCTGTCTGTCATCTCTCTCTCTCTCTCTTCGTTATTCTTGATCGCTTTCTCTGTCTCATACAGTCCATCTCCTAGTTGGTTTACCAATCTGTCTACTTGTCTGCTTTATTTCTCAGTACACCTGTATGTTCTGTCACTGTTTGCATGTTAATGTAACTTCACAGTATACAGTAGACTAGACGTTTATATCAGGGGTAGGGAAACTTTTTAGTATGGCGGGCAAAAATCCCCCCCCCCCAAAGGTCCGCGAGCGGATCACAAGTTCTAACTTTTATATCTGTGTAAATCTTGTATATATCTATGTATAATTCTATATACATTGATAAGGATAAGTTTAACACATTAAATTAACACGTAACATCTTGATTAACGCCGCCACTGAATTTGTGACGTTTATATTTTTCAGCTAGAGTGTAGTTGAGTCTCAAGGGGGTGGTTCAAACCTAGCAATAT
This sequence comes from Octopus bimaculoides, assembly GCF_001194135.2. Taxonomy (NCBI): domain Eukaryota; kingdom Metazoa; phylum Mollusca; class Cephalopoda; order Octopoda; family Octopodidae; genus Octopus; species Octopus bimaculoides. Next base: position 129,915,501 of record NC_068982.1, read on the forward strand.
ATGTTTTATAGTGAAAACAAAATTTCCATTCAAATAGCAATTACCGGACGATTTTCTGTTCGAGTCTATCCGTTTTAAGTCGTATTGGAAACGCGACCTATGTCGCAAAAAGGCATACGGGTATTGTATAATTTTTATAATTGAAAAATTGACTATATTTTGTACATATGAGTATACCAATCTGCGGGCGCAATAAAATGGGCTTGCGGGCGGGGGTTTCCCTACTCCTGGTTTATATATTTCTTTTGCTAGATTCCTGATGTGAAATCGTATGTTGAAATAGATATTTTTATATTTCCGTATGGTCATTTTTTTCCCCAAATAAACACATGCACTATATATTCACTCGTCACTTCAGATTTATCATCGTTCTTGTTTTATGTCCTTTGTCTAGAAATCTTTCGTCAGAACGAACTAAACAGAACAGGAGGAGACAAGTGGGATGGAGGGCTGCTGAAGAGGTCACAGGACGTGTGAAGATTTCTAGACAAAAGACATAAAATAAGAACAACAATAAAACTGAAGATAAGAACGAATATACAGTGCGTGTGTTTATTTGGTAGATTAAACGCTAACTTCAAGTAATAATTATAATAATGATATTACTACTACTACTACTACTACTACTACTACTACTACTACTAATAATAATAATAATAATGATAATGATAATAATAATAACGAAGAAGGTGAAGATAATGCCAATTCGTGTTGGTTCCTTTGGAACAGCATCAAAAAGCATCAAGCGGAATATAAAGGAAATTGGAACAGAGTGCCCAGTAGAACTGTTACAAAAGCTTTGCCTCGTTGGAATGGCCAGAAGAATCAAGAAAGTATTAGATCACTGAAAAGAACGGATAGCATGGTAGCATAGGCTGCAGGTAGCAAGCCCGCTACGCATGCAAAACTCCTGGAGTTCCAACAAAACCTGTCATATAAAGAAATAATGATGATAATAATAATAATAATAATAATAATAATAATAATAATAATAATAATAATAGCAATATAACACTAGATAAAGCCAATGAAATAAGAGAACTAGACGAAAGCCAACCATACAAATATTTAGGAGTCAATGAACTAGATAGGATACAACATACACAAATGAAAGAAAAAATGAAAAAAGAGTACTATAGACGAGTTAGATCAATACTAAAAACAGAGCTCAATGCTAAAAACAAGATAATGGGTATCAACACTTTAGCTGTCCCAGT
>NC_068982.1:129919911-129926361 GCF_001194135.2 Octopus bimaculoides
ATACCAGCAGATGACAACGTTTCCCTAAAAGAAATGGAAAAACTTTCAAAATACAAAGACTTGGAAATAGAGGTAACTCGAATGTGGAATCTAATAACAGAAACAATTCCTATCATAGTAGGTGCCTTAGGTATAATAAAAAAAATATTCAGACAAATACATAACAAAAACACCAGGACTTACAAATATATATAACATACAGAAAATTGCACTACTGGGCACTGCACACATCCTACGCAAAACACTTTCAATACAGTAACCATAAGAGCATCACAGCAAACCACAGCACATACCCAAGGTGCACAGAGCTGCGCTCGGTAGTGAAGTGAAAGCACGTTATAAAAATAAAACTACTAAATAATAATAATAATAAAGAGCTTTGAAAAACTTATTAAGAATATTGGAGCTGCTGTCACGCTCGAAGTGATCCAGAAGACAGCATTGTTGGGTATAGCTCGCATTCTAAGGAGAGAATTGTCTCTTTGAGTTACAAGAGAAGGCACTACTTGAAACCTTTGGTGATTTGTTATTACCTGCTTTCAAGTAAAGAATAGCCGCAAATAGAACAGCGAGAAACAAAACAACAATAATAATAAATCTAATGAACTCGTCCGCCGAAGACGACGTATGAATGTTCAGTTTTTTGTCATCCCATCTATTCTTTTCAAGCGATACTTATCTCCGGATTCTGAAATAGTGAGCGGGTGAGTGTTTAGACCTGCACAAATGATTTGTTTATAGTGACCAAATGTATGTGCCATACATTAGGTCACTCTCTCCGTCAAATCAACGTTAGCTGAAAAGACGCACAGTGTACCACGGATGTCGAAGTGATCGAGAACACAACGTACCACCCGGTCTAAGAATTGCGGGATCTTTTCACTTTCATTGGCACACCGAGAAATTAATATTTTGTAACTAAACACTTTCAAACTTCGGACACTAGTAGAATGTGTCATATAAAACATCTTTTACTCTTAGCGTTGTTGACAAAAGTTTCTATTTACGAAGTTATTTCGTGTTAAAGTTGTCGTTTTTCGGTAATTTCAACCAATCAATGACGTGTATTCAGCTGAATAAAATTACTGCTGTTGTTTGTCAACAGTAACTTCCGGCGGTGTATATTTCGTTTGTCACTGTTATTTATGACATATTTCATCTCAGTTACGCTTGTGTGAATAAACGAGTGTGTCTGAAGCACGTTTACTTCATGACACCACCATAATCGTTCGTGCATTTCTACTGCTTTTTAGGTATTATTTTTCCTGTTTTTTCAGCTACTATTTTCGGAAAGACTTCCTTCTACCCCACCACATTTTCTCGCAAATTATTGTTTTTAAAAAATTTTTTTTTGCCAAAAACCCAGTTTTTCGGATACGGAATTTTGGCTGAATCGTAAGCACGCTGGGCATAAAGCTTAGCGGCATTTCGTCCATCTTTACGTCCTGAGTTCAAATTCCGCCGAAGTCGTCTTTACCTTTCATCTTTTTGGGTCGATGAAATATGTACCTGCTGAGTAATCGACTTACCTCCTACCCCGAATTTTGTGCCAAAACCTGGAATTATTATTATTATTATTATTATTATTATTATTATTATTATTATTATTATTATTATTATTCAGTAGTTTTATTTTTATAACGTGCTTTCACTTCACTACCGAGCGCAGCTCTGTGCGCCTTGGGTATGTGCTGTGGTTTGCTGTGGTGCTCTTATGTTTACTGTATTGAAAGTGTTTTGCGTAGGATATTATTATTATTATTATTATTATTATTATTATTATTATTATTATTATTATTGTAACTAAACACTTTCAAACTTCGGACACTGGTAGAATGTGTCATATAAAACATCTTTTACTCTTAGCGTTGTTGAGAAAAGTTTCTATTTACGAAGTTATTTCGTGTTGTCGTATTTTGGTAATTTCAACCAATCAATGAGGTGTATTCAACTGAATAAAATTACTGCTGTTGTTTGTCAACAACAACCATCGGCGGTGTATATTTGGTTTGTCAATGTTATTTATGACATCGTTCGGAATTTTTCGGAATTTTGAAATTTTTTGGCTCCCTTACCCCTTCCCCATCCAATTTCTTCATTTTTCACTTTTTCCGTAACCCTAACACTAAAACCCCAACCCTAACCCTAACCTTAACCTTAAAACCCTAACCCTAACCCTGAAACCGTAACCGTAGCCCTAAAACCCTAACCCTAACCGTAAAACTCTAACCCCAACCCTAAAACTCTAAATTACAAACGAACGGTGTCATAAATAACAGTGACAAACGAAATATATACCGCCGATGGTTGTTGCTGACAAACAGCAGTAATTTTATTCAGCTGAATACACGTCATTGATTGGTTGAAATTACCGAAATACGACAACTTTAACACGAAATAACTTCGTAAATAGAAACTTTTCTCAATAACGCTAAGAGTAAAAGATGTTTTATATGACACATTCTACCAGTGTCCGAAGTTTGAAAGTGTTTAGTTACAATAATAATAATAATAATAATAATAATAATAATAATTTCAGATTTTGGCACAAAATTCGGGGTAGGGGGTAAGTCGATTACTCAGCAGGTACATATTTCATCGACCCAAAAAGATGAAAGGTAAAGACGACCTCGGCGGAATTTGAACTCAGGACGCAAAGGTGGACGAAATGCCGCTAAACGTTATGCCCAGCGTGCTTACGATTCAGCCAGCTTGCTGCCTTGAATAATAATAATGATGATGATGATGATGATGATAATGGACCCTCTCGTCGAAGACGACGTATGAGTGTCCAGTGTTTTGCTCAACGACCTGTACAAATGACTTGTTTATAGTGATCAAATGTATGTGACGCACCCCATCAAGTTGACGTTGTCTGAACAAGTGTGCCGCTCGTCAGATGTCGAAATAATCGCCGAGCAACGTAAAATGAAGTGTTTTGCTCAAGAACACAACGATCCGCTCGTTCCGGAATCTAAGCCATGATCTGGCGATCGTGAGTGCAGGTGGTGAGAAAAATACATTAATTGTCATAGATAAAATATTGTTTAAATTAGATTGATAGAATCGGTAGAGCGCCGGACAAAAATGCCTCGCAGTATTTGGATGCAGCCTTTATGCTGTGAGCTGAAATATCGCTGAGATCAGCATTGTTTTTTTCATCCTTCCGTGACTGCAAAAATAATTTACCTGTTAAATAATTGGATCAATATAGCTGCAGTACTCAACTCTCTCTGAATTTGCGGTCTTGTGTGCATATCTTTACTAGGAATGAAGGCGGAGTAATGAAATGGCTATCCCTCAAAGTACCTTATCGTATGGGAAGCGAGAAGGGTGTGGAAATAGGGGACAAGAATGTAAAAAGAACATGAAGTTTTGGAAAAAGAAAAATTTCGGGATCTTTTCCTTTTGGCCGGCACATAGAAAAAATAATTTTTTGTAACTAAACACTTTCAAATTTCGTATACTGGCAGAATGTGTCATTTAAAACATCATTTACTCTTGACGTTTTTAAGAAAAGTCTTTATTTTCGAAGTTATTTCGTGTTAAAGTTGTCGTATTTCGGTAATTTCAACCAATCAATGACGTCTATTGAGGTGAAAACAATAGACGTTGACATAAACATCTGATGAAGCAACTGGTCACATCTTATTCACTCACTCACTCACTCACTCACTCAGAATCCGGAGTATTGCTTACGTGAACGTCACTGATCTGTAAAAGAACATGACAAAACCATCTGAAGCATTATACTTATTCCCCCTTAATGCCTATCGTATTTCTTCATAAACGTTGCCGTCACTATTAGTTTTAAACCTTCTGATATTTTAGAAATGGGAGCCGTTACGTGTTACGAATGTTCAACGAACTTTCTGGAGAGCAATAGAAAAGCCAATAAAAACTGTCCCATTAATGGTTATGTAAGGAATATTGCTGTCAACAACTGCGACGGAAAATGCATTTATAGAACAAATGCGCAATATCCCGGAAGTAAGTTAAAAACAACTTTGATTATTTTATGCGAGATTCAATGTTTCTGAAGATGAAATTGTTGTGAAGTTGTCATCATTCGTTTTAAAGCAGTACAATGCAGCCATCCTCTTGAAATTATTGCTTCGAAATTTCAGAGCTGTACTTGTGTAGCAAGTGAGTTGATCAGAGGCCGTGTGTTCAAACTGAAGTAATTAAATCGCGGAAGAGCCATCGTAGCTATTTTGTAACACACACACAAATTGTTAAATTTACTTTAAATTTATTTCATGACGCTTTATAAAAGTTGAACACTAAAGAGTAGAGAAAGTTCAGTGCCACTGAGTATACCACTATTCCTCTTCTTAAGGTAAAACTAGTATTTTATAATAAAGATGATTATGCCATTGATTGAGTGGTACTTCATTGAACACAGGTTGTCATAGGCGGCGAGCTGGCAGAAACGTTAGCACGCCGGGGGAAATGCTTAGCGGTATTTCGTCTGCCGGTACGTTCTGAATTCAAATTCCGCCGAGGTCGACTTTGCCTTTCATCCTTTCGGGGTCGATTAAATAAGTACCAGTTACGAACTGGGGTCGATATAATCGACTTAATCCGTTTGTCTGTCCTTGTTTGTCCCCTCTGTGTGTAGCCCCTTGTGGGTAGTAAAGAAATAACACAGGTTGTCATGAATCTGTCTTATGAGTTTATGAATTGTTCAGATCTTGCAAGATTTCACACATTCTTCAACTTGTATTCTTCACCTGTGTTTTATAAGGTGTTATAGGTACCTTTAAATAGCTCTGAGCTGCAGTCAATAATACACTGGCTTCGTGAATTACTCATTTTGACATACACATCTGATGAAGCAACTGGTCACATCTTATTCAAATAAACTACAATGACATCTCATAAAGAATATTTAAGTAAATTAAAAAAAAAAAAGATTTGTTATGAAAATATTTGTTCGCAATGAATTTATGAATGAATCACAGTGAGATAAAACTTTCATACACGAGGAGGTAATTCGTATAAAGTTTAGCTAGTTTTATACTATGTAGATCTGCTGTTGAAAAGTCGTTTTTGTACTGCTTTTCTATCGAAGACATTTTAGAAATTTGATATTTCAATTATTTTTCTTCTAGTTTACTTTCGCTCCTGCTCAAAGATTCATAGTCTACCAAAAGATCTCCCAGACTCAGGTTGTTATTCTTACGGTGATGATGTATATTGCTTTTGTAACAAGGATAACTGTAATGGCGCACCGATTGGTAAGTAAGTGAGTTACATATTTAAAATTTTATTTTGCTCTTCGAATAAACGCATACTATTAATGAGAAAACTTTAGTAATTCTGATAGTCATTGGCAGTTGTTATATACGAAGTATAATTTCAGAATTTAAGATCAATCCAGACAACATTAAAACAATGTATTTACTAACATTCACAACACAAAATGAACACATCACTATACAAGATACAAACTATGGAAAATATTGAGGGAAAAATGCAATGTTGTAAAACTTACTTCAGTTAAAATTCTAAGAACAAGTGTTTGTGTTCCCCATCGAAAGTAAATGAGTTCACTTAACTAGTTCACTAATCCGGTTTCTGAAATCTTTGCGCGCCGGCAACGACGTGTTCAGCTTTCAGTAACCGGATCTCTGTCTATGAAGTCTAAGTCGACTGTACAGATCACGAATTTGTGGTCTGTGTAGTCGACTACTTTAAACTGTGGACATCCTATGCTATCTTTATCTATTACTCTACAGAATAACCTATCTAGATATGATCTGGATGACCCGATGCGGTTTGACCAGGTCCACACTGGCAAATCCGGGAAGTCCAGTCGATACCTATCAGACAGTTGGAATCGTCTGAGCAGGTTTGCGAGGATTTTGCACCCTCCTCTCCTATCTGCTAAACCTACACAGTCCCACCTTACATTTAAAACTCCATTCCAATTCCCCACTAACACTAAAGAGCGGGAAGTTCCCAGGAAAGTTTCCAGATGTCTGCAGAAATCTAGTCGTCCTGCCCCTGTCGGGGCATAGACAGCAATTAACCTGAAAGTATGTCCTTCGCTGTCTATCACATCCAGGATCATCGACTTACCTTCCGGATCCAGGAAAATTCTTTTATGTTCTTATTCCGTCGAAAGGCTACAATGGGCGGCTGAGGAAATGTTTGTTTGAAACTGGGATATTGACCTCTATATCTGACTCCAAGAAAACGAACATTGGAGTATCTACACGCTGTACCTTGAACAGCTGCAAGAGAGGTAAGCCCTGTTCATTGTGCAACAACATGAGTGAAGTGAATACCATCAAAAATCATAATAGAAATGTTATGATTTATACAGAAGGGGGAACCTGCAAAGATTCCCATTTAGTGTACGGTGCAGAATGCACGAAACATAACTTGATTTATGTTGGTTGTACAACGGAACAATTAAACAAAAGGTTTAATGGGCACAGATTC
>NC_068982.1:129926838-129930565 GCF_001194135.2 Octopus bimaculoides
TGAATTTTCAATCACCTTTTGGTTTGAACTTGAGAAAGACAGATGTTCTGTCGAAATATTGTTAAAAAAATAAAACATCTAAAATCGCACTCTTCGTCTTGACTAATAATAATAATAATAATAATAATAATAATAATAATAATAATAATAATAATAATAATAAAAAAACTACTACTACTACTACTACTACTACTACTACTACTACTACTACTACTACTACTAATAATAATAATAATAATACCTGTGGCGAGTGAGAAAAATACTGGCTTCAAAGCTGAATGCCAGAAACATAATTTCGGCAATAAACTCGCGCGCAGTTGCAGTAGTTCGGTATGGTGCTGGAATCCTGAAGAGGACAGAAGAAAGCTAAAGGAAATAAACAGGGATTCAAGAAATCTCCTAACGATGCATGGAGCCCATCATCTACATGCAGACACTGACCGCCTATGCATGAAGAGAGCAACTGGAGGAAGAGTATTGATAAGTGTGGAGGACTGTGTACGTATCGAATTGGAGAGCTTAATGAGATACCTAGCTCAAAGTAAGGAGACCTTGCTAATGTTAGTTAGGAACGAGGGAATATTGCAAGCAAATAAAAAAGGAAAAATGAATGGTCTACCAATGTATCAGTATGTTTCTCTGCCCTAGGTGTCAGGAAGACACTCGGCAAGAAATGGAAACAGAATTGAAAGAACATGATGGGTGTACTGGGCTTCGTATATTTTACCCCAGTGTCACTTTGATGGCATGCACTGCTCTCTCACTCAATAATAATAATAATAATAATAATAATAATAATAATAATAATAATAATAATAGATAATAATAATAGGGGCATCTTCCAAGGGGACTGCCTATCCCCACTGATCTTTGTACTGTGCTTGATACCACTGACACTGATTCTGAGGAAAGCAAAAGCTGGGTATGTATTCAAAAGCCGCTAACAAAAAAGTCAACCATTTGTTATTCATGGACGACCTCAAACTTTATGGTAAAGATGAAGCTCAAGTCAGTTCCCTCGTTGATACGGTGTATACCTTCAGTGCTGATATCAGAATGGAGTTCGGACTGAGAAAGTGTGGTGTGTTAGTCTTGAAGAGAGGCAAAATCAAAGGTATGGATGGGCTAACGATACTGTCAGGGGAGGTTATGAAGCAGATAGAAGAGACGGGCTATAAGTACTTGGGGATTTTGGAAATGGATAAATTGACGGAGAAAGAAATGACAGAGAAGTTTAAGGTGGAGTACTTGTGCAGACTGAGACTGAGCCTTAAATCGAAATTAAACGGACGGAATAAGATCGAAAATATCAACACCTGGGCGGTTTCACTCCTTAGGTATGGAGTAGGAGTAATCGCATGGACATTAGACAAATTAAACAGCTTAGACAGAAAGACAAGGAAGTTGCAAATTAGATATGAGTCACTCCACCTAAAACGTGACACAGACAGACTGTATTTACCAAGAAAAAGAGGGATGCGAACACAACATTAGAGCAGAAGAAAACAACATAGCATGGTATGTAAAAAATGTCACAGAACCGCTGTTACTAGAAATAAGAAGGTCGGGCTTGTGTAGGATGAAAGATTGCAAAGATAAAGCACTATACAAGAAATTGAAAACGAATGAAACTGAAAATAGGTGGGTAAAGAAAAGAATGCATGGTCAATTTCATAAAGACGTTGAAGATTGACAGACTAAAAGTGATTTAAAACCGGAAATGGAGGCTCTAATCTGTGCTGCCCAAGAGCAAGCACTAAGAACAAACTACATAAAATACAGAATAGACAACACACCAGAAAGTGATAAGTGCAGAATCTGTGGACAAAACGGTGAAACCGTATGGCATATTACCAGACAATGTACGCCACTAGCCCAGAAGGAATATAATAGACGCTACGACAATATAGCAAGGATTGTCCATTGGACACTTTGCAACAAGTATGGACTTGACAGATCAAAAAATTGGTACGACCACAAACCTGAAGGCATCGTCGAGAATAGAAATGCAAAGATCGTATGGGATTTTATGATTCAGTTTGACCATGAGATAGAAAATAGGAAGTCAGACATAGTCTTAATTGAAAAAGAAAACAAACTATGCTCCAGCATAGATATAGCATGCCCAGCTGACAACAAGGTATGCGATAAGGAAGAAAGAAAAGTTGAGAGATATGACAGGTTAGCTTGGGAAGTTAAGCAGTTGTGGGCGATGAAAAAGGTAGCAGTAGTGCCAATAATTGTCGGAGCCCTGGGAACAGTGAGCAAGTACGTAGAACAAGTAGAGGCTGCAATAAAAGTGGAGCACTTGCAGAAAACAGCACTGCTTGGAACCGCTCGAATACTCCGGAAGGTGCTCGAAAAATAAGAGGTGTTAGCTTAGTTCACTGGTAGTGAACAGCTGACACTGCAGTACATCTCCAGCGTCAGAAGCTGTGCAAAGGTAATAATAATAATAATAATAATAATAATAATAATAATAATAATAATAATAATAATAATAATAATATACTATAGTTTTGCTAAAACTTTGTGCTGTTGTTCATAGATCTCTATATCTTAGCTATGCTATGCCCAACCTGTCGACGCCCCTCTGAAAAATCTAGATTTCTATACATGTATTTGTCCCCACGCTGGAATATCGGCAAGTTTACCTGCTTCTTCTTCCGCCCCTCTCTCTCTCCCCTCTCCTCTCCCACTCTGTCTTCAGTTCTACTGTAAGCATTCACGAGGATAAGATGGCTATTTAATGGCTCCCCCCAAATGCGTAAACCTATTCTATTACTTCAAACTATGAAATATCACTGTCTGTAATGCAAAGACTTGAGGTGTTTTTCGAGAATTGTCTATGTGTTTGCTAAAACTTAGAGATGTTTATAGATTTTTATATCTTAACTACGATGTGATGTTCCATAGATAGACTCCTTTATCGTAAATACGATGTGATGTTTTATAGACAGATTAATATAGTCTTGCTAAAATTTTGGGATGCTATTCATATATTTCTATATCTTAGCTATGCTATGCCCAACGATGCTCCTCTTAAAAATCCCCTCGCCCCCGCCCCCAATCCACCGTCAGGCCTGTCAACTACCAATCCAATCAAACAATCTGTATTGGTAGACACAACCCCATTCTTCTATTTAGCGCCGCAGCAACATTAGTAGCTAAACCACCAGTCTCACAGTAATGCCACTCTCATCAACTTAGTGTGATACGTACACTACCTGTTGCATCACAGCTTCACCTTCATCAAATGGTAACTTTTGAAAGAATTGAGGAAAACTTGGCGAGATAGGAAAGTACTTGTCATCAAACCTTTCAAATGGGTCCACTACACAACCCTTTTCACCACACTCACAACCCGTTTCACCACACCCACAACCCCAGAACGTAAAACATCGGAAGACATGCTGCAAAGCATTTTGTGTAACGTGCTGACGATTCTACCAACCTGTCAACAATAATGATTGATACAATTTTTTAATAAGTTCATTACCCTTTTTTTCTGAAATATTTCTCAGCTGTTTAACATATCTAAAACTGATAGTAGTTTGGTTGTTTCTTCAAGTAGTATAAAGCAGTATTTCTTTTTTTTTTCCGCAGGAGACAAACTTAATCAAACTGTTGAAGAGCTTCCGTTTCCTGATAAATCAAGTAAGTAGATTTCAACATTATAGATATAAAATGACTATTTAAATCAGAGGTTCTCAACCATTTTTTTTTT
>NC_068982.1:129930688-129931648 GCF_001194135.2 Octopus bimaculoides
AAAATCCTGTTATATTTTTATAATTAAATATTATTAGGAATTGTATTATAAAATGTTAAAGTATTTTGTGTATTGTAGAAATATAAGTTTATTGCATATAAATTTTAGCAACAAAAGTGTCATATGTAGACCTCGGTTTAAACTTATTTAAAGGATAATAAAGTTACTTACCATTGACTTTTTAAAACTGAATAGTTGGAAGTGTTATTGGAATGAAGAGATACTTTCAATCAATCATTCGATATGCTAAGTATTGTTATGATGTGGAGGCGCAATGGTCCAGTAGTTAGGGCAGCGGACTCGCGGTCGTAGGATCGGGCATTGTGAGTGTTTATTGAGCGAAAACACCTAAAGCTCCACGAGGTTCCGGCAGGGGGCGGTGGCAAACTCAGCTGTACTCTTTCTCTCACTCTTTCTCTCACTCTTTCTCTCACTCTTTCTTCCTGTCTCTGTTGTACCTGTATTTCAAAGGGCCAGCCTTGTCACACACTGTGTCACGCTGAATATCCCCGAGAACTACGTTAAGGGTACACGTGCCTGTGGAGTGCTCAGCCACTTGCATGTTAATTTCACGAGCAGGCTGTTCCGTTGATCGGATCAAATGGAACCCACGTCGCCGTAACCGACGGAGTGCCACGAGATTGTTATGATATTCATTTGCTTAACATAACTGGAATTTTATTTTGGGTAGTCCTTGATATAACGCGTACCACCCATTACTTTGTCAAGTTTGAGTTGACATCAGTTTGTTTGGAAGTTGCGAACGAAATTATTTCTTTAGTCGTATTGTGACCGGCTGGATTGCCATTGGGAATAATTTTGTGTGCTATTAAGAATTCTTCTTTTGAGTCTTTACTTTTGTTGTTGATTTTTGTATTACTGAGTTTTATTTTTTTTTTGTGTTGCTGTTCATTTTTCTTGTTTGCTTATTTGTTTATCTGCTGATGCACCCCCCCCCCC
>NC_068982.1:129931709-129933215 GCF_001194135.2 Octopus bimaculoides
AAAAAAAACAACAACAAAAAACGGGATAGTATGATTGTATTATATCATAAGCAATTTTGCTGTATTTTCTTTATTGTTGTTGTTTAAAATAGAAGGGTTCGATTATAAGGAGATTTGGCTGTGATCTCCAGCAGGTTGAGCGACGGTGTAGAACATCAAGCACGTGTATTAGTTCGACGCTCGTGAAAATGAAGAAGTCTTTTACGTTTCGAGCCTACGCCTTTCAGCAGAAAGGAATAAGAGAAAATAAACAGAGAGGGAATGAAAAGAAACTTGTAGATCAAGCGGTCAAACATGGCGAATGATTAGGAAAAAAAAAAAGTTTGAAAGATGGGGTTGAAAGAAAGGGAGATAATAAAGTGCTGGTGATCCCAAATGAAGGTGCGCGTGCGTGTGTGTATATGAGAATGGTGTGTGTGAATGTGTAAGTGTGTGTGTGTGTGTGAATAGGGGTTAGTGACTGACGTGTGTGAGTACGTGGAAGATGGTGTGTGGGTGTCTGGATGATGGTGTGGGGTGTATGTGGGTAGGGTGGGAGTGGGTGTGGTGGGTGTGGGGTGGGGTTGGTATCAAAGAAGAGATGAGGTAGGTAGGAGTGAAGAGAGGAAGTAGGTGTCAGTTGAAGAGAAGAGAGTTGTCAGATGAAGAGAAGAGAGGAGTTGAGCCCATGTGGGGCAAAGAAGCGAAGCGAGAAGGTTAATTTCTGTTCACGGCGAAGGTGGCAGTCCGGATGGCCCCTGTGCAAAGACAGTGAATGACCGGGAGAGCGGAAATGGCGCGAGACCGGGGTATCATTGCTGAGTTTGATGTCTCAGAGGTATGTTTGTGTGTGTGTGTGTGTAAATGATTGCATATTGCGTATATGAATGCGTGCTTATATATAGATGTATGTGTGTGTATGTACACACACACATATAAAGACACATTCGTATACACAGTATGCAATCATTTAGTGTCAGCAAATGTTTGTAAGCATTAAAAAGTAGATCTCAAGTTTAACATCAGCTAAATCTGACAGCACTATGTTGAAAAAAAGCGAATAATTCAAATTTAACAAAGTTGTCGAAAGGAGATAGAAAGAAAACGTTTAACCGGAAATGAAGTGCTATTTTTAGTTACCTGATTCTTTTTGTTTTATTATGCTCTGTGGTAGGTGTGTGTGCGCGTGTGTGTGAATGGGTTGGTTCTGTTAGCAAGTTGTGTCATATAATATAAACCTTCAAGAGCGTCTTCACTGATTTGTTTTCCTTTGTAGATCTATTTTCCCACTGAAGGTAATCATGTTTGTCAACTTCGGCATCTATCGAAACTTGAGTACACACAAACGCGCGCGCACGCGCACACGCACACACACACACACACACACGCACACACACACACACACGTACACACGCGCGCACGCGCGCACACACACACGTACACACTCTAACGCTCTCTCTTTTTCTCACGCACACTCGTGTACACGCGCACACACGCGTACACGCGCACGCACGCATACACGCGCAC
>NC_068982.1:129933763-129934920 GCF_001194135.2 Octopus bimaculoides
ACACACACACACACACACACACACACACACACACACATACGTACACACAAACACAAACATGGTCTTACCCTTACACGTTCACACACATGCCTCTCACCCACGTTCTTTGTCTTAGGGGACCCCACCTTGAAGTTTTCAGACCATGAAATCGATCCCAGAGTTATTTAAAAACTGGTACCTATTCTATCTCTCTTTGCCGATCGAGGATGTAAACAAGTCAATACCGGTTATCTTGTTACAGGAGGCAAATATAAAGATGCTCGCATACATATATAGAGGGTGACTCAAAATTAATTAAGTATTTATATAAACTAGTTAAGAACTGAGGTCAGTTGAGCTTCTTTATGTAGGTCTTGCCTACCCGTCTTTCTATTCTTTTCTCCTACCCCAATCTTTTCACCGCATCTTTCACCCACCACATCTCTACATTCATTATACCACCCTCAATTCCAGTAATCCTTATGAATTTTCAGTTTCAGTTATTGGATTTTGCCCATGCTAGGGTTCCGTAAGGCTGTTTTTCTCTCGGTCACACATAGCTAACCTAGAAAAACAAACTAACAAACAAAACAAAACAATAAGAAAAAAAAACAACCTGTTGTATTCCTCTCGGGAGACTTGCAGAGAAAAGACAACGAGCTGTACAATTTAATTATTACATTTATTATTCAATTACATACAAAGAACGCACTCACCGAAAGTTCGATGTTAATAAACAAGAGTCATGTCCGCCATATATATCAATGACATTTTACTACCACAGTCATTCAAAACAACAACAATGAAACAATGAACTCAGACGAACCACATTGAAACAAGAGACGTCAGACGAATAACTAATCTAACAGTCCTTATAACACCTCCCCACTGAAATTGATGCTACACAAGAAGTATCAACAGCAAAGTCTCTCTTGGGTTTTACGGGTTCTCTTGGACCGTCTTGGGTTGTCTGGTCCATACTCTGGAACGGGAACATGGTCTTGGGTCTGGTTTGTCTTTGAGTTAGTGGCACAGTTTCTGAGATCTCCATCGGGTGATCTGTTGCAAATTGAAATACAGTGTCTTCTGCATCACCAGGTTCATTGTCTTCCTCAGTTGTGTACCTCGGTCGCAGCTGTTCCCAGTGTCGTCTCCACATCGGGCCATGAGGTATGACC
>NC_068982.1:129938070-129938482 GCF_001194135.2 Octopus bimaculoides
AGGACTCTTATTCTTGTTCTGTTGGACCTTGTAGACTTGCTTGGTTTTGGAACCGTATACAGTTTCTTTTGCAACCTTTGCTGCATCTTCAGTCTCGATGGCAACTTGGACAGCACGGGCAAAATCTAGTTCTGTGTCTTTTATCTTAAAAGCGCCTTCAAAACCGCTTCATTATTGACCGAACATATGAATCTCTGTCTCAGAGCTTCATCCTGTGGGTTGGTGATCGACGGAAAATCACAGGTAGCCGCATCCTGATGTATACGTGCTGCCAGCTCTTGGAGAGTTTCGCCTGGCTTCCGCTGCATATCACTCCAAAACTTGAAACGCTCTCTCACAATGAAAAGTTTTGGGTCGAACTGTTCTTTCATGAAGTCAACGATTTCGTCCATTGTCAAGTTGTTGATATCTT
>NC_068982.1:129938708-129940032 GCF_001194135.2 Octopus bimaculoides
TTCCCTAAACAATTTAATAGGTTCTACTGTCTGTTTTTCAGCCATTGTTATTACGATGAATAATTTTACGGTAAAGTAAGCATGTAATCCTACCGGCGACGCCAATAAACTCTGTTGTATTTCTCTCGGGAGACTCGCAGAGAAAAGACAACGAGTTGTACAATTTAATTATTACATTTATTATTCAATTACATACAAAGAACGCACTCACCGAAAGTTCGATGTTAATAAACAAGAGTCATGTCCGCCATATATATCAATGACATTTTACTACCACAGTCATTCAAAACAACAACAATGAAACAATGAACTCAGACGAACCACATTGAAACACGAGACGTCAGACGAATAACTAATCTAACAGTCCCTATAACACAACCTGTCAGCAGCAAACGGCATAAACACTTATTAACATGTGTGTGGTCTTGATTATGAGTTGGAGCTGCGTCTCCTTCGCCAGGTTAGTGTTATACTTGACTGTATGTATACATGTTCAGTTGAGTTGCTGCAGTATGCTTTTCCCAACAACAATTACAATTAAAATGAGAATAACGTTGTTGCTGGTATGCAACCCTGCTTAACTCCTATTGTAATATGAAATTGGACTGAGCTGGAAATTTGAGTTCTCAAACCGATGTGCAAGGACTCTATCAATTAAGTAAAGTTTCCATATTTTGTATCTATGCAAGTGTCAGTATTAACTTGTGTTTAAAGTACGAACGCAATTATTTGTGCTCACATGTAGATTAATTTATTTAACCTTATTCGTGTTTGTTTCACCGTTCGTGTTCTAGTTGTTTAATCTTAGATCAATCTAGATCAAAATTATTCCAGCCATGACCATTTCATCTTTGTAGGAGTATCTAGAGATGCAATATCTAATGTACCGTTGTTTAATTAAGAGAGTTGTGATTGACATATTTCACTGCTGTTTCCTGCAGGTTGTTACGATCAAGACAGTGGCTTCCTTATCGCCTCATTATTATTATTGTATATTGTAACACACACACACACACACACACACACACACACACACACACACACACACACACACACACACACACACACACACACACACACACACAAGCATACACATGCGTACACATACTCACACACAAGCGCAGGCATACAAACACACACAAGTATATATGCACATTCATATACATAATAATATATATATAAAATACATATAAAATATACTTATATAATACTATAAACATTTATATAATATATGAAATATATGTATAATACATGTATAAATACGTACACCCATACACACACATGTATATGTATGTATACATACATTCATATATATATATATATA
>NC_068982.1:129940596-129941383 GCF_001194135.2 Octopus bimaculoides
TATATATATATATATATATATATATATATGCATGTGTATGTGCGTGCGTGTATGTACATATATACATATTTAGATATATGCGACCGTATGCAGAAGTTCATACATGCAGATACAGATATCAGTTTGAGTGTGGTTTCAAACAGGTGCGTGTGTGTACGTTATGGATAGACTGTACAGAATTATACGCTTGAATGTATGAGTGTATATGTGTGTGTGTGTGTGTGTGTGTGCTCTCGCGCGCGCGTGTTGTATGTGTAATGTTCGTTTGAGCAACGACTGTATATTTACAGCTTTGTACAAGTACACACGGACATGTTTGATCTAGGGGGCTGCATTCCTGAGTTTTCTCATGTTGATTTATTATGGATTGGTTTTGTTTAACATCCTTCAAGAAAGGAAGAGTCCGCCGTTTATTTATACAAACAAACATCCATATATGTGGGTATGAATGTAAGAGTATAAAGCTCTGTGTGTGCGCGCGCGTGCCTGCGTACGTGTGTATAAGCTGCATCACAAATACAAGTGCTTTTTCATCGAGCCGCCCAGACGTCTTTTTGAAATCCGAGAAGGTACTTTTGCCGAGCAAGCGCCTTCTTTAAACGAAGTTTACCATTAAAGGATAAAATGATGGCTGTGAATACAGTAGTCTTTACATTCGGACTTCTCATGCTCAGCTTCCAAGTGGTAGTAGCAAGTAAGTGTAAATGTAGAGTGCATTAATTATTCCTCAATACTGATTTCGACAATTCCTCTTATTTGTTGAATCATATATGTATGTATATAGATC
>NC_068982.1:129941500-129944507 GCF_001194135.2 Octopus bimaculoides
TAATGTTACCTTAGTGTTTGAGAGCTACTATAATATTTTGCACTCGTATATAAGGATATCACCGTATGTATGTATGTATGTATGTATGTATGTATGTAAGCATGTCTTTTCTTCTCTTTCATTTTAGAGTAAATTTTGATCGGCCACCGACTGCTAAGTCGGAGGCCGATCAAGCAAGATTGTCAAGAAAAGTATCTTTTTTAACCATCATCTATTAAATCTCAAGAAGGTCTTGCAGATTTTCATTGCCCCAGATATCGTGATCATTCGTAGTGTATGAATTAAGGATTTACGTTCTCTCTCCGAGATACCAAGTTCAACTAAACTTTATTCTCTAGACGGGTTCGTATGTATCCTCTTGCTTCAATAATAATATGTATGTTTGCATGTCTGCATATTTATATGTATGTTTATAATATATATCATATCAGGCCACGACTAACTCAATAGCACCACCTGGAAAAGTCTTTTAGTTAATTAGTTCAGGATACCATAGACCACTCAAGCAGAGAGTTGTTGTTGGTTGAGATGTATCCAGGTGTAGGTGGTTTATCCGGTATTTCCTGGAGGAATTTGTCCAGGTACCGTTTGAAAGTTGTGGGATCTTTTTCTACTTTAATTTCTTTCGGGATAACAACATTGAAAAGTGCAGGACCATTTATATATATATATATATATAATATAAATTGATATAATATAATATATATATGTATGTTTATAATATGCATATATCATATCATATCATATCATATGTATGTATGTATGTGTGTATGTATGTATGTATGTGTGTATTATAATGGAATAGTTAGTATAAAGCATTGTGTGGAGTATATTTTATAAAATTCGTGAGTAAGGCCGGAACAATGCGAAATAAATCCAGGGCAAATCACAAGAAAACAGGCATATGAATTAATGGTGACTTACCTTGCATTCAGTATTCCAGAGTTATGAACCCTCTTCAGGAATTAGCCGCTAGCACACTAGGAATACTGCTTAGCGGCATTTCGTCCATCTTTATATTCTGAATTCAAATTCCGCTTAAGTTGACTTTGTCTTTCATCTTTTCGGAGTCGATAAAATAAGTACTAGTTGAACCCTGGGGTTGATGTTATTGACTTACTCCCTTCCCCGAACTTGCTCATCTTGTACCAAAATTTCAAACCGATATTTTGAAATCGTTTTAAATAAGGAAGGTCTTGCATGATAGACGTATTTCCTATTATATATTACACAGACCTGAATGGTACTTATTAAATGATTTCAAGATATCATTATTTGGTTTTCAAGAACGACGTATTGGCATTTAGGAAATCAACTGAATGATATACACATTGAGTGGCTGAATATTCCACTCACATATATAATCTTAATGTGATTCTCATGTATAATCACTTTTGGCACAAGATGGAGTATATCTTCCGATTACCGCTGCAGTCAAACCGATGAATTTCTATGCAAATTCCCTCAAAATTTCGAGTCAAACTCCGGCAATGGCTAAAGGCATTTGTCTCCAATACCGTGTACTTAAATGGAACCCACGAACTCAGGGTTGCATTTCGGACTTCTTAACCATTAAGCAATATTAAAAGAAAGAAGCAATTTATACAAGCACTGAAAGTGAGATCATCAGTTGCATGATATTTTGTCGTTAGAGGATTATGTATTGTGATGTTCATGCCTTTTCTATTATATTAGTGGAATATATGTATGAAGTACTATCGCTCTCTTAATCTCTCTCTCTCTCTCCACTCCACCTTATTATAAGCATACATGCACACATATAATCTAGAACTAAATTTGGTGTCGAATAACAAAATTGTTGTTCGGATGCTTGCGCGCGTATGTTTGAGGCATTGTGTTTAAAACGCAATGCCTCAAACTGGCTGAATCTTGTTTAGGATTATTAATATTAATTATTCATGTAACCGTATTTCGTCCATCTTTACCTTCTGAGCACAAATACCCAGAAGTCGATTTTTGCGTTTCATTCTTTCGGGGTGGAGCAATTAAGTACCAGTTGATAAGATACAGGTATTTTTTTCTTTAGAACAAATTCTTTGTTGACCAGTGTTCTTCTTATCGTAGTTTACAAATCCAAGCATGAAAACGTTACTCAACTTTGGAGTTTTGGAGACAGACACCTTATTTTCACCCCACCCCCACACAAACACCCCCCACACAAACACCCCCCACACAAACACACACACACACACATACACACTAAAATACGCATAAAGTAAATACATGCAGATAAATATATTAATATAACACATTTTTAAAAATACTAAAAAAAAAAATACAATCAATGAAGAATCAAAAGAAACATTAAGATGATACGTGTTTATTGTATTAGGTACTTTTGTTTATTCAGAAACCTACAATGAAATTAGGTATTTCTGTTTATTTAGAAACCTAAAATGAACAGGTCAGACGCTAAATATAAATTTTACAGGGTACAACCCTAAAGTTGACACCGCTCCGCTAAACGCAGAAAATTTCTGTCTCGCTATTGGCTAAAAGTACCCAGTTTTTTTCGATTTTTAAACCTCTGTAACTTTTTTCTCCATTTTTTTCTTCACATCATACTTTCAAAGCAATGAGACTGGAAGGCTACATTATTATAGCCGATTTTCAGATTTTTTACTTCCTTTCAAAAAAATGCATATTTTGCGAATGAAAAAAAATTAGATCCCGAACCGCTAATTAACGGGGACGTAAACATACCAGCATCAGTTGTCAAGCAATGGTGGTGGGGACAAACACAGACACACAGACACAGACACACACAACAGACACACATGCAGACACACACACACACACTCTCTCTCCCGCACACACAAAATTCAATTGTTTGCTCTTTCGCGATTAAAAACATTAATCTTGATTAAAAAATAACTGGAGAATGGAAGCTACGTTACTGAAGTGTTTCTAAAAGTCTTTATTGGTGTAATTGAAATACTTATTATTAGTAATGAAACTGTTATCTCCAGTTGGCCACCTGCTATTA
>NC_068982.1:129944731-129952487 GCF_001194135.2 Octopus bimaculoides
ATATATACACACATACACACACATGCGCGCGTACACACAAAGACACACAGACACACACACACACACTCTCTCTCCCGCACACACAAAATTCAATTGTTTGCTCTTTCGCGATTAAAAACATTAATCTTGATTAAAAAATAACTGGAGAATGGAAGCTACGTTACTGAAGTGTTTCTAAAAGTCTTTATTGGTGTAATTGAAATACTTATTATTAGTAATGAAACTGTTATCTCCAGTTGGCCACCTGCTATTAAGTGATTACTTCAATATCCCGAACCAGCGAAGAAAATGAACCTCGATGAAGCGTCTTGACTAGTTACTTGACTAGGTAGCAATAAGTGCTAAATTTCTCTCATATCACAATATATTCTCTGCAAAGAGGGAAGAATATATTTAAGGAAAAGGTGACATGGGCGAAGGTGGAATGTCTTTGAATACAAGTTTGCATGAACAGGACTGATTTGGTCTAGCAACACAGCATCAACAATTAATACCACTAATTAGAGTTCTGGTGTTTGTTTCTAGAGGATAGTGAAAACTTTACCAAACAATGCTTCTCTTGCCAAAGTATGCTGGGAAACGGGCAGAAGAATGAAAACTGTCCTGGTGATGGAAAGCTGAAAACGTTGGCGACGATCTACAGAGAAAATTGTACAGAAGGAGTATGTCTTACCAGAACTATAGTACAACAGAAAGGCGGTAAGTATTGCTTTCAATATTAATTATGGTTCTAGAGCAGGGTTGGGGAAACTTTTAAGTGCGGCAGGCAAAAATTTCCAAAGATAAAGGTCTGTGGGCTAATTTTATATTTGTGTAAATCTTGTATATATTTATGTATAATTCGATATACATTAATAAAGATAAGTTTAACACGTTAAATTAACGCGTAACATCTTCATTAACACCGCCACTGAATTTATGACGTTTGTATTAATTATGAGGTATTCTATATTTTCCAGCTTGAGTGTAGTTGGGTCTCAAGGGGGTGGTATAAACCTATCAATATGTGTTTTATAGTGCAAACAGAATTTCCATTCAAATAGCAATTACCGGACGATTTTCTGTTTGAGTTTAACCGTTTTAAGCCGAAGTGGAAACGCGACCTATGTCGCAAGAGGCGTACGAATATTGTATAAATTTTATAATTGAAAAATTGACTATATTCTGTACATACGAATATTCCAGCCTGTGGGTGCAATAAAATGGGCTTGTGGGCGCAATTGCGCCCGCGGGCGGGGGTTTCCCCACCCCTGGATGGAGCTTGATTGTTTCCTGTACAGATATCTAAATGTATCTGTACATAGCTCCTGTCTATGTAACGTAAAACAGATGAAAAATACATTGTCTGCTGTAATTTTCCCGGGGCGGCATTACTCATTATGTGGAAGATTTGAAGAGTCTATGACTATCTCTGGAACATAAATGATGTATGTTCCCAGCGTAAACGAAATCGGATGAAAAATATTGATTTTTAAGCGAGATCAAAAGCCTGCGCGCGCGCACACACACACACGCATTCACACACACACACACACACACACACACACACAACAAACAACGGCATTTCGTCCGACTCGTACTTAGTTCAAATTCCATCAAGGTCGAATTTGCTTTCGGGGCGCTAAAATAAGTACCAATTGAGCACTGGGAACGATGTAATCGATTAGCACCTTTCCCTTAAAATTTTTGGTTATAGTAGAAACGACTGTGACCTGGTTTATGAAGCATAGACTTCACCGTACATTCTGATGTTTGAATGAGAGACTCACTAAACAAAGGTATAAAAATAAACACTTGTAGATTTTGGAGTCTAGAATTGCGTAGAGAATAAATTACACAAAGACACCATCCGCATAATAAGTGTTGCTTTTAACACATTAAACATAGGAAGCCGTAACAAGCTACCTGGAAATAAGTATACAGTGAAGAAGAAAAAACAAGACAAGTAATGGATTCGTATGATTTTAATTTTATCGGTACTTACACAAGACATTTTCGAACATGTTTTGGTCTAATCGTTGAAATCCTCAGTGAATCACAAACATTACCGCACGTACGAATGTAGAAATAAGAGAATCAATAAGTAGATCTACAAGAATATTCTGCTGCGCTAAATCGTAAAAGCATGTTATTTCATATTGTACTGCTGCTCTGAGTTGATCCAAAATTTTGTTTAGCCAAAGTTTAGCCAATATTTTGATCCACTGAAAAGAATTGCATTCATGTTTTTGGTTAACGCTGTTTTTCTAATTTTTATCTTATTCGAAGGAGATGCTAACAACTATTTAAATTCTTACCTCCGGCATTGAATCCAAGCCACCGCATCATACTTGTTCCCTCTGTACTATTAGTGAACATTGTGAATTAGATCTTCCTCTAAGCCACAAATTGCATGAGTTACACAACTATAATGAATTTATTATCTACAAATGTGTGTATAAAAGATACATACAATCTATATTTTTCCCACGGCTTGCTTAAAAGTTCTGATACTGTTTCTGAACATTGTTCATATTTTCAATCTTCACAGTGGTGGCCCGAGGATGTTCAAAGCACATATATAAGTTTCCAAAACTGCTTCCAGAAGAGGGCTGTTATAAATATTACATGGACGTGATTTGTTTTTGTAGAAAGCATCTTTGCAATAGGATGGCTCTAGGTAAGTAACCACAGTATATTTCTTCATTTACCATAACAAAATATGAACGTTGAATGGGTTTAGCTTGATTTTCAGGATCATTAATCTCAATCTATGTATAGTGGCGTAGTTAGTGTATGTGCTGCCCGGGGCAGCCCTTCAGTTTGCTGATCCTCACGCCGTTCCCACTGAAAGCTTGTAGAGCAGATCTAAAAGCACCGCTCCCGTAAAAGCGTCGCTCAGGCTACGCTACTGCCTATGTACTTTTAATTCTTATATTTCAAGCAGTATGTATTTTGCTCATCTTTAGGTATCAAATTTATACTACGTACAGTTGTATGCACTGAAAAAGGAAGCACTCAACCCAAATTCTTACTGTAAACTAAGACAGCTTAATTTGCCTTTACTGTACTGACGTCTTTCGACAGTGCAGTTTCTCACCAGTTTTCTCGAATTCTGCTATATATAAAGAGACAACAAAGATAATGTTAACAGTCTGGAACATATTCAAATAAATTGTCATAGAAGTGTGGACATTAAATGGGTTATTTTTGCACTGTCGCTTCGCCAATGTTTACATTGTATTCTCGTGTCACATATCCAATTTGACCAAAATTCCTTCTTTAAGATATTTTCTGATAATGACGAAATCATTATGGAGACAAGTTAATGGCTTTCAAACAATGTTAGTAACGAATTCCAAGAATGTGTCCGAGCAGACGCTCACAGGTCTTCTGTAAATTCTCCTCAGACTCTTGCTTCTTAAGCTTTTCTTAAGTTTGTTGGTTGAGTTGATGCAGTATGACCAAGTATCAAAAAAGTTCGCATCTCAATCACAAGGTTCTGGGTTCGATCTTAATGACTGACTTCTTGGGCAAGCGTCTTTTACTATAGCCTGGAGTCGATCCAGGCCCGGAATTTGTAGTGAAATTGGGATGAGGGAAACTCTGCAGATGCCTGTCGGGTAGATTGTGCTAGTAATTCAAACGTTCAGCTTTGTCACACACTGTGTTGGACTGACTCAGTTCAAGAATCATTTCAAGGGCACACACGCCTGTACAATACCCCACTGACACATTCAATGAGCGGTAGTTCATTTGATCGAACAACTAAATATTCATCACCCAAACCGACGGAAAACAATTGAAGTCAGCTGAGATATTTTGCTTAGATTTTTTTGTAATTTTTCCTATAGTTATATTTGATGTAAATCTTTGCAAGCATACAAGCGAAATTTAAAGAATTGGGTTACCAAATAAAAATGATCCTTGATATATTATCAATTAATATAAGATGACCGAAGATGTACGTTTGATCACTCGACTGCTTAGATCAAATCGCCACACATATAGGGTTTCTTCTAACGATGCTCAAAAACCCCTTACATTTTATAAGAAAAAGAGCAGGATAGTTGTGAGAGGACTTTCTCAAAGGTGTTAGTGATATAAGTAAAGTTGAGTGTTTTCCATCGGGAATAGGAATGGTAACCGTGTTGTAGACTCGCATCTTTGGGAACTCCGTTCGTACTCTATAGCATTCACTACCTTGTGACACATTTCCCTTATTCGATACCACCCAGTAGCGATTAAATAACATTTTCTAAGTTTACACACACAAGCATGCAAAGAACAACTAAAGAAACACAGACAAGAAGCAAATGTATAGATACAGCCTTCTTCTTCCTACCATAAACAACAATCAAGAACTACAAAAAAAAAAAAAAAGGACAAAGAAAAAAGGGAAAAGATTTACGTAAAACTGAAGGTATCCTGATCTTGCTTGAGAATGCTATCATTCTTTCGAAGGAAATTCACCAAACATGAACTTCATACATAAAATTCCAATTTTACCAAAGTAAACTAAACCACACATTCTTCCTTTATGCCTATCAAAACAGACAGGTTGTTTAACAAAATAGTACACAATTTTCTTAGTTCTAGTTTAAACTTCTAACGGCAGTTTGACTGGTGAAAATGTCATATAAACCTCAGTGATTTGTGGATTCATCGTTGGAGATTTTATGAAAGGTACATGAGCCCGATCAAGCTCTTTCCCTTTCAGTCTATTTTGTTGCAGCACAAATCGAAAGTACGAGTTATGTCTTAAGCGGTAAACGAAACGTGATGCAGATTTGGCTCTCCCAGTAATTACCATAATTTCATAGAACTCGCACTTGAACTGATCAAAAGGACATAGTCAATATTTCAAGCCGAGAAAATTACAATTTAAGTATTTTATTTGTTTGTTTGTTTTTCAGTTTAACATAAGTAAAACAACTATATTAGTTATATTCCGTATGTTTTAATTCAATTCTGTTATCGATTTGGATTTTCAATTCAGTTTTACCATTTTCAGTTCAATTCAATCCCGATTTCACAAAAAGTTTTAATTCTTGTTTTACACACAAGGCGATGAAACCTTTGTTTTAAATTCAAACTAAAATTACAGCTAAAATATATCAATAAAATATAAATAAAAATAATAAATGAAAACGAAGTTAGATCAAGTTTTATTTAATTTAACTAAAAATTTTGTTTTCTATTCGAATTTCACCCTAACTTTTGAAAACATACAGTTTAATCAGCTTCTAGATTTCAATTAAAATCTCAGAAACGAAACTGAAAACTGCAACACGAAAAGGTTTGAATCTCTATTCCTCGATTAAAACCATGTTGCTGTCAGCTAATAATGTTTCATGGTTGACACCTCAGTATTCCACTTATCTTTCATTTTCGATATCGTAAGACATTTGTTTCAATACACATATACATGAAGTTGTTCTCCACTGGCGAAATACAACAGCAATTAACATATTCATATTCGAATCCGTCAGAACATATTAAGATTGAATAAGTGTCATCGTCCTGATTCTCGTTGTTCAGCGTGCACTTGTTAATTTTATGTCAGTTGGCAGATATCAGCATGCATCAGCAACTAATTTGTTTGCTGAAGTTATAAACAAGTGTCCAAAACTCTTCTTAGATTCAGTAGTCAGGGGTAGCTTTGCTTGAGGAGACACATTAAGGTCAAAAGACTGGATGTCCCAAAGTCCCCTTACCCTAATGAATCTCGTGTTATAAGCACGAATTCGTTTGAGAGAAGCTGTTCCCCGATGCCGAAATAGATCAGCGATTAGCATATTCATGTTCGAATCTCCCGGAACGTATTAAGAAAATGCATGTCATCGCTGATACATACATACATACATACATACATACATACACGTACGCGTATATACATACACGTGCGCGTATATACATGCACACATATTTATACACATATGCACACACATACAATAACGAAGTCTACAATGGCATTCCAATGAACATAGTGGTCAATGGGATTTATTTTCATTTCTACTGTTTTGATTTTTATCCTTCTTTTCTTCTCAGGAAAGCCAAAAAACAAGGAGTTAGACTATTTGGAATTAGAAAAGTTGAAAAACGCATCTGCAGTACATAAACTACCAGTCACTTTATTTACGTTTATATGGCTATATTTGCTGATCGGGATCATATTGGATTACCACCTAAGACAACAATAGTTTGGTAAAGAAGGAGGAGGATAAATAAAATATATGAAGAAAGAGAGATACCCAACATCTACCAAAGTAATAATCTTGAAGAAATCTATTCTATAATGGATTCCTATTCCTTGGTATGTTTTGCTTTCAGAAATAAGACTTCGCCACCGTTATTCATTGCTAAAGAAATAAATGATGTCAAAATTGGTGGAAGTTTTATCTTATCTTTTATCTAGTTCTATATTTAAGAGATGAGGAATTATTTACATTATTTACATTTGACAGATATTTGTCCTCATTTTGTTTGTTGTTAACACAACGTTTCGGCAGATATACACGCGCGCAAGCGCGACTGGTTTTCACATACTTTCCATGAAGGAAATGCACTAAGAAGGCATTTGTCGGCCTTTGGCTATAATGGAAGATACTTGCTGAAGGTGCTGCGTTGTGGGACTGAACGCCAAACCACGTGGTTGCAAAGTGAGCTTCTTAACTGTACAGTCATGCTCATACTGCCAAATTCCTAGAATTTGAGAACTGGGCAAAATAATTACCATACTAACTAAACCAGTATTTTTTAAACTTACCTTGAAAGATCATAAGAAAACCTCATCAACCTACCCTTGTTTCGTTACAACTTTCCATATGACTTCAATTATCACTGTATTCATAAACTTTATCCCGACGAATACATGGTGTCTTCAACAATATCTTCTTTTACAAACACTAGGGTAAAGACCCCCTTCGGTCATGAATGACCATAAGATTGCACCAAGAAAGTTCCCCTCCAAAGTTGATTATGGCAAAGTTGGTTATGGAAGATCAGAAATCACCCATGCATATCAGCCGCCCCTCTCCACGCTAGCGATATTATCCAAGGGAAAGGCAAAAGCTGATACAACTTGCCACCAGTGACATCGCAACTCATTTCTACATCTGAGTGATCTGGAGCAGCGTGAAAAAAAGTGACTTGCTCAAGAACACAATATAGAGTTCGGTCGGGGAATCGAACTCACTACCTCAAACCTGTAAACCCAACGCTGTTACCGCTGATCCATGTACCTAAGCAAAACATTCGGTTTAGCCACGCATTGTCTGCCGCTCTATGTTTAAATACCCTGTAAACAGTAAGATATTCTTAAAACGTCTCCTACCACGAATAAAGCACATTCATAAGATCGCTATACCTTCCACTTAGTCCAGACAAACAAAAGGAGCATACTTTGATAGCATCATCATCAATAGTCTCATTAGCATCTTCTTCCTAGAGATTGAGCTGAGGTGCTCGCTCCATTTATAAGTACAAAGAAACAGAAACTATAGCTTTAAATTGAGACTACTCTTTTCATCAGCGGCCTCAGTCAGACCAATAAC
This sequence comes from Octopus bimaculoides, assembly GCF_001194135.2. Lineage (NCBI taxonomy): Eukaryota > Metazoa > Mollusca > Cephalopoda > Octopoda > Octopodidae > Octopus > Octopus bimaculoides. The sequence continues at coordinate 129,952,267 of NC_068982.1, forward strand.
TTTGTAAGAAAATATCTAACTTGCACAGGTATGGCTGTGTGATAAGAAGCTTGCTTCCCAACCACATGGTTCTGGGTTCAGTCCCACTGCGTTGCGCCTTGGGCAAGTGTCTTCTACTGTAACCTCGGGCCGACCAAAGCTTTGTGAGTGGATTTGGCAGACGGAAACGGAAAGGAGCCTGTCGTATATATATATATATATATATATATATATATATATAT
>NC_068982.1:129952575-129959112 GCF_001194135.2 Octopus bimaculoides
CCCCCCCCCATCACCGTTTGACAACCGGTGTGTTTAAGTCCCCGTAACGTAGCGGTTCGGCAAAAGTGACCGATAGGATAAGTACTAGGCTTACAAAAAATAAGTCTTGGGGTCGATTTCTTCGACTGAAACCCTTTAAGGTGCTACTCCAGAATGGCCGCAGTCAACTGACTGAAACAAATAAAAGAATGGAAATTAACGCAATATGTCTGGATTGTCACACTGGATTGTCACACTTACATAAACCACTGCATGTTGGAGTGTATAACAGACGTATCATCTTGATATGTAGATCGTACTTAGTTGTTTGACCGATTCCCTACTTAAACATAGCTTTGATCAGGGATGGTCGGTGATCAACAACAGTTCATAGAACATTAGAAAATAAAAGTACTGCTTTAACACATCAACTGGTTAGTAAAGCATTGCTCCAGTTCATAGATCACTGAGAAGCTACCGAAGACAGAGGGTATGAGACATCCTATTTCAAGTAATGGGTTATATCTAATTCTTTTGTGGTGTGTTTGCATATAAGTTTACAAATTGGTCAGAGGTAAAATGAAGTGTTTGGGGCTTCCGAAGGACATTTGTGTGTGATTCAAGGGTACTGAGATAACTCCATTCTACAACTTGGCATACACACACACACACACATTCATTCACATATACACACACACTCATTCACATATACACACACACTCCCTGTGTGTGTGTGTGTGCATATGTGTGTGTGTGTGTGTGTGTGCGGGCGCGTGTGTGTGTTAGAAATTCTTAGTATTTACCATAATAACTTTGAGAGGGTCTGATGAAAGGATAATTTATTTCATTAACCGATTACTTAATTGATTATTGTTTGGATTTACAGGGTTTTTAAGTACTAACCAATGTGTAAGGTGATGAAATGATCTGTCTAGCTATCGAAACGATCGAAACCTTAATTAAAATTATATAACATTATTGTTTTCATACTTTCGTTTACTTACTTTTATATTCTGTGATAAATGCACCAACTGACTGGTTGGTGAATTTCCTCAGATTTACAGTTGGAAACCAAAATTAAAAATAAAAAGCAGTGTCCTCTCCTTTCCTCAGGAAGATTTATATCATTTATATCTGTTAATAAATAAATAAAGAGATAAAAAAAAACATCTTCTTACTCATTTCTGTATAGTTATTAAGATATATTGCCAGGGCGGTGAGCTGGCAGAATCGTTAGCACGCCGCGCGAAATACTTAGCGGTATTCCGTCTGCCGCAACGTTCTGAGTTCAAATTCCGCCGAGGTCGACTTCGACTTCGACTTTGCCTTTCATTCTTCTGGGGTTGATGAAATAAGTACCAGTTATGCACTGGGGTCGACATAATCGACTCGTCCCCTTTCCCACCAAAATTTTCGAGGTCTTGTGTCTAGAGTAGAAATAATTATTAAGGTATATGACTGAAACAACGAAGAGTATATTCCACATAATAGCCGATATAATGTTGATTTCACAAGTCATGCTCACATCGTATATACAGAGGGGGAGAGAATAGAAGAGACCTACAACGAGAAAGTTAACATAAGGGGAAGATATATGATGAAATCTTTTGTAGTCATGACCATCCTGTCTTTTTGTATAAATAGGATTACATTATATTATGTTTCCTTCCTTTTTTTTTTAGATACGCAAAGATGTGACTTGAAGTTTTGACAGATATTTCTAGCATAGAGCCGGAAATCGGCGTCCACGATCGAAATTACGTTTGCATTCAAAATTGCAACACAGATGTTCTACCACAGTTTCCTATAAAACTGTAATTCGCTCCTGATAAAAAAAAAAAAATAAATAAATAAGTAAATAAAAAACAAATTTCCCCTATCTTGGTTGTCGAAGGCTTCCTAGTTGGTGTCATGACAGAGTGCTGATCTGAAGTGAATGTCTTGCAGTTCTTTTTCTTATTTCCTTGTACGTTTAAACTTCGCTAAGGTTATCTCTGTCTTTCACCTCATCGGCAGAGTCTGTACAATATGCTCTAGGAATGTAATGTAAGTCGAATATCAAATACTAAATGCCACAAATGTAGTGTTGTGTTACTTGAAAGAAATCATTATTAGCTCTAACCACTTCAAAGGCAACTAAGTATTTGAGTTCATTTATGCTACTCTTTTTTATAGTCCTGAATGGTAGATTGGCGGAATCAGCAAAGCGTTGTATAAAATACTTTGTTATGTTTGCTTTGGCTCTTAACGTTCTGAGTTCAAATCCCACCGAGGTTCACCTTGTCTTTCGTCCCTTTCGGGGTCGATAACAAAGTATCAGGGCCAACGGTATCGAATTATCCTCGACCTTGTGTCTAAATCAGAAACAATATTTGCATCAGCGTTTGGGGAAAAATTATGTTTTTTTTTTTTTTCACTCCAGGAACAAGGCTCGAAATTTTGAGGAGAGGGCCAGTCGATTAGATCGACTCCAGTACGCAAATAGCACTTAATTTATCGACCCCGAAAGGGATGAAAGGCAAAGTTGACATCGGAGAAATTTGAACTCGGAACGTAAAGACATACGAAATACCACTAAGCAGTTCGACCGGCGTGCTAACATCTCTGCCAGCTCGCCGTTTTGAAATTATGGTGATTTTATTAAATAAATGTGGAAAAAAATACTAGTTTTCAGTGACCTGCAGTTTCAATCCAGTTTAGATCCCAGTTGTAAGGATGTCACATATTATAACATCGCTAATGTGTAGATAATGCATGAATATTATGGCATCCAACTTCTATAGTCTTAAGAAACAGATGTCCTGTGTTAATTTTAAAAGTCTGTAAAAGTAACCGAGCATAAATGAAACAGAGTGATATCTAATTAACAGTGTAGTCGATTAGGTAAATCAATTGGAAGAGGCGGGGAGGAGGATGAGATTGGATGATGCATTTGATTTTCTCAAAATGTATTAGTGATGTAAGGGAAAGGAAATGGTTGCAGACTGGAATCAAATACAAGAACTTATCTCTAACTGGTACTCTGTCAGTTTCGACGACGAGTGTCTCAGCTGAACCGAACAACGGAATAGCCTGCTCGCGAAATTAACGTGTAACTGAGCACTTCACAGACACGCCTACGTTTAACGTAGTTTTCAGGGAGATTCAGCGTGACACAGAATGTGACAAGGCTGGCCCATTCGAATACAGGTACTACTCATTTTCGCCAGCTGAGTGGACTGGAGCAACGAGAAATAAGTGTCTTGTGCAAGAATACAACACACCGCCTAGAATCAAACTCATGGCTTTACAATCGTGTGCCGAATATCCGAATACGTCAGGCGCCTTCACTAAGAACTAGTTTCAACTCTCAAGGTGAAGCTAAATATTTTTGAAGGTATTGTCAAAGGAGAAAGAGTAGCTCCGTGATACTTTTCAGGGCCTCTAAGATTGGTAGGAGGGAAGGAAGTTATTCTCAGACCGAAGTCCTTGCTCGAATTCTTGTAATAAAGTGAACTCCTCTGAAGGTAAAGAAGGATCAATTAGTGTTCTTAAACTGGGCTATGATTTATAGCAGTTTACGTTTATTTCACTCCTAGTTTTGATGGACGCAACAATCAGTAGCCTTACTAGCGAGGGCGATGTGGGATAGTCCACCCCGGGTGACACTTTTATGTGGGATGCACTTTTGATGCTGTATAAACCTGTATTGGAGGCGGGGTGGTAAATTCAAGGGCTGCCTCAGCTGGCACACACTCTAGCTACACTATTAGCAAGGCTACACCACTTACGTTATTACCACAGTCGAGAAAGGCATGAAGAGACACAATTTTATTCTACTCAAAATATTTATTGCTTAAATCAGAAATCAGTTTGTCTTAGAATTGGTTGAGCTCCAGAAGGCAACAGATAAGATCTTGATGTGCCGAGACTGAGAAGCCAGTTTCGATTCTTGATTGAAGCAATTACACTTCATTTCCACTGTTAATGTATAAGGCATTTTAGTCTAGTCGCAAGAAACCAATATTTTGTCAGTTTTCGGTGCTGAGTTAAAATACTCTTACTGGGCTAAATATTCGTTATGACTTCAACTTCAACCTCAGCAACTGGAATAATGTTACTGGTAATCAGTTTAGTTCCATTAGTAATGTGTGAAACTGGTTAAGTGGTATACATGAGTGAGCGTAAAATTTTCAAATTAGTCCAGCTTTGCAGCCGAGCAGGTTCTACCACACACACACGCACACGCACACACACACACACACACACACACACACACACACACACTGTCTAAAAGCGAGCGAAAAGTACACTAGAAACAACTTACCCCATTCTCACTACACGAAAGGAAAAAAAAATGAATTAGAAAAAGCCCCTTTTTACAATTAACAACTGCTTGGGTTAAAGATTAGACTGATTTTAAATTAGTAGTTTTTAAATAACTGAAGTCTCACACAGAGAGATACCATCAATGTGACATAAACTAATAATAGCGAAGGTAAACATTGACGAGACATCGATTCTGTGCAAGATTCCGAACCGTTTATGCCTCTAGTCGTTCTTTCAGATTCCCAAGCGATCTTATTCACTACAAAAGTACTGGAGCTACTGTTTGATATGGGAATGTTCAAATATGCTTCTGGACCACCTGAAAGGTTTTTGTGATCTTTTAGTTGTGATGGTACTCGTTTCAAAAACCATTGGGGTTTTACTGGATGTGTAGTTCGGGTTATGTAATTGTTTCTCTCTGTTGGTTCATTGGCTTTGTTATTTGGAAACGGCAGCACTTTACTTTCTTCCGTTCTTTTCGGAATTATTTCTTCCTCCTCCTCAGTAGGAGGATTTCTTAGCTCATCTGAAAAAAAGAATAGAAATTCAGAATAATTATGTAAAATGTTGACAATCTCCAGAACAAATTTACAAATGATGCAGAACAACAGAGAATGTGTTAAAGCAAACTGTTTCGGAAAATTTATATAATCTTATTAGAATTTATTTCCATTTCATTAGCCCGGTCGGTACGTGGTTTCAGTTCGCTTTTAAAATCTTTTCACTCCAATGACATGCTTAGGAAAGTTGTGAATGTCATAACAGCTCAGTTCTTCTTGAAAACAAAGGACCTTGTTCCTTATCAAAACGGCTCCAATGTTAAACTAAAAGTAAGTTAAGAATGCGATCCAGTTTCGATTCTCGTTCTAATCATTTAGCTTCATTAATGTACGAATGCCATGAATAATTCTTCCCATATTCCCCGACAAGTTTTTGGTTTTGGCTTTATAAAAGAACTCCACATTGTTTGTAACTAAACATTGTAAATTCTATCACATATTATAAAGTATTATATCAATCACCTGAAGGACAGTCAGATGGCTAAATCAGGATTAAATTACTTTCTTCAAAGAAATATCCTAACCTAAACATAAAATCTCATCTCCCTTCATAACACACAAACATATTTCACGAATTATATTAAATGACTATTTATATTTTCACTTCATGTTTTACGTTAAATCTTACAGTGATTTGTTTCGTTGTTCATTCGCTGATAGAATAAATAAATCCTTGCCTGGCATGTATAAAAGTCATTCCAGTCAACTATATTTCTTCCCTACAAATCAGCAACCTTGAGCCAAGACTAGATTAACTGGTGTTCTTAGCATTGTCCAACAATGATGCAATATCGACCCTAACATTTGTCCACCTGACAAGACGTTAAGTCATAATAAGTGCTTAGTGGTAAATAATAGATTTAAAAATTCACCTTACGGCGATGCACCACAACTTTATTATTAAATAAAACCAATTTTTCTTGTTTTAATTTTATTAATTAAACTAAATAACACTAAATAATAAAAGCAAATTATTTACTTATTACTAGGTCAACAGCTAAAATGCCAATTTTCAACACATTTTATTCAATAGAGAAAATAAACAATTTAATATGGAAAGATCGGCATTAGAAAAGAAAACTATGCGAGGCTCCCCACACCCTCGCTTTCCTTGATGTCTTGAGCACGTGCTTTCACCCGGTTTTATGTGGGTATAATAACCATTTAAATATAATATTTCAAAACATTTTAACAAACATTTTTCAGTAATACATATACGTACACAAGCATACCCGTGTCTTCAAGAATACTGACAATCTTATTAATGATACAAAATAGTATATCAACACAATGGGAGAAACCATTGATAAATGTCAGCAATTTAGTAAATATATGTGCATACACAGAACTAATGCACTTGAAGAATCAGATACGGTTGTAACGCCTTTTTTTTTTTTTTTACATAAATTTTGAGAGCGATCGGGTTCATTTTTAGTATTCTCGTTTGTGAGAGCAGTCGAGTTTATTTCAGATAATCTCATTTTAAGAATCATCTCTGGCTAATCGTTGAAAGGACGTTGGTGTTGCTTTGGCGGAGGTTTGCGCTTTCTGCGTGCTCTTGTTTTATTATTGTTATTGGTATTGTTGATGTTGATGTTCTCACCATCATCATTATTGTTTTAGTCTCACCAATTATTCCATAAATTTATTTTAATGCTTTTAAATTTTAGTTTGCTTTAATGCCAAAGTT
>NC_068982.1:129959309-129965767 GCF_001194135.2 Octopus bimaculoides
TATATATATATATATATTCGAAGTAGCTGTGGGGAAAAAATTGCGAAACATTGTCCTTGATCAGAGGTGTTCTTAAAAAACAACATATTAGATAAAACAGTTCGAAGTAGATTATTCCCGAAAATACGAGATGGTTATAGATGGAAGTCTTCGATCATATGTCTGCTTGGTCAAGGTCGACCTTGGGCTAAATAAAAACAACAATATTGTAATATTCTGACGGGCCAATGAGGGAATTTCTATGCGATCACTCGACTTGTTATAAATTGCTAAATATCCCTCTAATGATACCCTTAGGTGAAAAAGAACATGCTTGACAATAGAGTCAATGATATTGAAAATGACAGGATGGTCACAGATGGAATGACTCCGATTATAAGTTTGCTTAATCAGAGCTGATCAGAGGCTAAGCAACGTCATATGAAACTCACCAGGTCATGTGGTATTTCCTGTAAATTGATGCGTTTCGTGCCGCTACGCAGAAAAAACCCCCTTTATTCAGCATTGACGGTAAGCTAATGAATTGCTTACTAATTACATAATGGATGAGCAGACTCAGTAGAGTGACGAACAAAACAACGTCATGTTTAATTACTTAACTTTACGTTTTAAGTTGAAATTATACTGGAGTCATTTTTGTCTTTTATCCTTCAGTGGTCCATAAAAATTAGCACCAACAGAATACTGGAATCAACACAATCGACAAAACCATGCCCGATTATTTTAGACGTCTCGAAATCAATTTTACATTAATTGATTTGCTCAGACCATTATACTATATATCCCAGTAGTACCTTTGTACTATTGACTGATTTGACTAACTGTATGTGTAAGTGTTTTAACACAATTGCTCGTGGCCGAATATAAACCATCGATGTTTCAATCAGTAGGCTTTCTATTCGATCAGCAGACACTGTCACATGATTTATATACTCTGTCAGACTCTATGCGATATTTAAAAAAAAACTTACCCATCGAAGCTCTGTTGCAGAGGTTTGTATCACAGAAGCACCATTGTTCGTTTGAATAGCTGCGACAACTTTTGAGTGGTAAATGAGGTGGTAGGTCAGGATGTAAGTCGGTGCAGCCACGAAATATAACTGCAATGAGATATGCAGAGAAGATTTATTTAAAAATCATTATATAGTGGCTGTTGTTTTGTTTTCTCTTAATGTTGCTGATTAACGGCGAATTTTTTTTAAACACAGGTACAAGGCATCAGACTAGAAGTGGTATAGCTGAATGGTACTTTATTTTATCGCTTCCCACTCCCACAAAAGATTTGGGATCAAAAGTAACTTTGGGCGAGATTTGAACTCAAAATGTCAAAATTTCGTATTTTAACCTTTTGTCAATCCACTGCTTATTGCTCACACACACACACACACACACACACACACACACACACACACACACACACACACACACACACACACACACACATGCATGTGAACTGGCACAATCGGTAGCACGTCTGACAAAATGTAAAGTGACATTTTTCGCCTTTTTACGTTCTGAGTTCAATCCCTTCCTCCTGCTGGTCTTCACCCCTACAACTAAAAGACTGGCGTCCCGTACAGGGGAATGTTGTGATCTCGGTCACATGCGCTATTCTGTATAATGGTAGAAACGGTCGTATCGAAATAAATATTATCACTTTATCTAATCATGTTCCATGTTTAAATCGCGTTGACTTCAATTTTACTTTCCATTCTTCTGGAGTGGATAAGATAAAAACTAGTCAACTGTCTCTTTAAATGTTGATACGTTATATTGGTTTTGTGTCATTGTAAGTTCTCAAAGTAAATATTTATACTGATATCTTCTATTACATTATTATTTTATTTCTAAATATTTACATTCAAACTTTACATATGCTATATTGGTTTTGTGCCAATATAAAGTATGAATGTTTTCAGTTATACTAAACGGAATAAGAGCTGAGGATTGGCAGAATCGTTAGTGTTGGACAAAATGACTTGTATTTCTTCTGGCTCTTTACGTTCAAACTCAAAATCCTGCCGAGCTCAGCTTTGCTTTTGATCGTTTTTTTTTCATCATGTAAGAGTTGATACAATAAAGAACCTTTGGAGTTCCGGGGCCAATTCAGTCGATTAACCCCTCTCCACTCCAAATTTTAGGCCTTGTGCTTAAGTTAGAAACGTCAGAGCATTGGATTAAATGATACATTGTCTTTATTTCTGTACAATTTAGTTCTGAGTTCGAGGTCTAGTTTGCTTTGAAATCCATCGGGATTGATTAGAATGAACACCAATGATTACTTTTCTTCATCAGCAATAATTATCTTATATACTAGGATAATTTCTCAATATTTAGTTTCTTTACACACAACCATTAAATGGTGAGCCATTACGTATTCATAGCGACTCAGATTCACAGAGAGGGGGGATGGATGTTTGTGATGTAGACAAGTCAGTGTGAAGGTACCAGAAACTCAGGGTATCATGAGCTCAGGGGCAACACGTCTTGTGTTTAGGATTTTCGAAATAAAAGAGAACAAAATTTGAAAAATTCCTACATTTACGTTGGCACAGTATGATCGAATGGTTCACTTCGAACCACAAGCTCTCGAATTTGATTCCACCACATAGCATCTTCTTTAGCCTCAAGCCAAAGTGAGAAAAACTGGGTAGACTGAAACTGTGTCACGTTGAATCCATTACGGTTCATGTGTCAAAAGAATCCCCAGCCACTTACATGTTATTCAGGAGCAGGTAATTCAGTTGATCGAACAACAGAATCTTCGTCGTCGAACGGCAGAGGTCACCCTGTATTTACTCTTTGTGAAGATCTATCTATCTATCTATCTATATGTCTGTCTGTCTAAAAGGAAGAATTGAAGGGTGTCGATACTCAGCTTGTTCGAAGTACTAGCAACTATTTTCGCCAGGAATTCGCTCATCCGGGACTATAGTAGAAAACACTTGCTCAAGATGGAGTACGCAGTAGCACTGAACCTAAAACCGCGTGGTTGCGAAGTGAAATTTTAACCACACAGTTATGTCTGCGCCTATGTCATATTTATTCTCGAAGTTTCTTTTGTGACAAACATCGAAATTCGGACTCAATATATTTTAATTATATTACAAATGTTTTGTGATTTTCATCTGTTTTGTAAAATAAACTTAAGAATTCTGTCTAGGATGCTTGTTACTTACCGTTCGGATTTTGCTTTGTTACCCGAACGAAACAACTGCCATAGCAAGCTTCAGAATTGGTGAGATACGGAGCCGTAATACTTTGTGGCGGACAATAACTTTTTGATGTCTGCTGTTCGCCGCTGTAGCACACATAACATCTTTTACCCAGTCCTGGAATATATAGATAGTGATATAATTAAGTAAAGGTTAATATATTTAATGCCGTGAACTTAACTAGAAAGAAAAACAAATGTGGCGAAAAACAAGAATAGAACAGAACAATACATATCTACAGTATTAGTCAACAAGTATATATTAGAATTATTTCGGTAAGTATATCTTATCTTTCGCTTGTTTCAGTCATTGATCTGCAGCCATGCAGCCACTGGCTTGAAGGATTTAGTCAAAAAAATCGATTTCAGTACTTATTGTTTCAAAAGTCTGGTACTTACTTTTTGAGTACACAAACAAACTAACAACAGTTGTCAAGCGTTGTATGGTGGTGGTGTGATAAACATACGTACACACATATACAACGAGCTTCCTCACAGTTTCCACTTACCAAATTCATTCACAAAGCGTTTGTCGGCGCGGGTCTGTAATAGAAGACACTTGCTTAAGATGCCACGCTATGGGACTGAACCCGAAATAACGTGGTTGCAAATCGAACTTCTTAACCACATAGTCATGCCTGTATCGGTATCGGAGAATCTGAAGTCACCCATTAATACTATAACCTCATTAGCGAAGCATGTCAGCATATTTACTGAAATAGTGATGAGAATCACTAAGGAACTAGTTGGCATGCAAAAATAGATTTTATTTCAGAGAATAATAAACATACATACCCCCACACAAATACATGCACATCTAAGAGCGTTATGGCTTGCTCCAAGCATTTTTCCTTCGCTCTTTTTAATAGTTTCAGTCATAAGTCACACTAGGACATCATCTTTCACAAGCCTACTTGATCATGATTGACATGGAGTTTATCAGTATCTTTAACTACATCTGTCACTATAAAAAGAACTAAACTTGAAATACACTACTACTTGATTACGACATCTTTTGGTTCTTTGGAGGAAACGCCACCTCATCAATGTACATTGTTTCTTGTTGTTTTCTTTTGATATATTAATCTCTAAATGTGTGTTATAAAATGATTCATTTAGTTCAGTGTAGAACTGATGCCACTCGCAAGGCTAGCACTTCTGAGTTGACTTTATTATTTCTAAAATGTTTATCGTTACAGAAAAATAAATGAACGACTATGTTTTACCGCCATTACTTTACTTAGAAAAGGTCAAAATAAATCTTTATCTAGACGCTTCTTTCTTCTTGGGTGGTTTAAATTTACCATGGGCAACTAATATTGGTATTTATGCACGAATTTGAAGAAAAAAAAAAGCGAAAACATATTAAGAAAGCGTGTGTTAGTTAAACAAAGTATTTCGTTTGAGTGTAACATGTCCTTGGAAGCTTGTTTTATCGAGCAAATCGTTTATTCCTGCAATGTCTTCAAGTTTAGTGAAGAAAATAAAGAAAAAGATGAGTAATGGTAAAGGTTAGCCGCGGTCATTCTCACTAGAAAGCACACACAGCATTGTTTGACATCTACTGAAGTACTGGGGAATTCGAACAGTTAAACAAACCCATGTAAATAAATGTCCTGGGTGTGGAGTTGATTATATTTGTAGGCTGACGATCTGAGGTTGATAGATAGATAAACAGATAGATACATAGCTATAAGAAGGGTGATAGAGATAAATAAAGATGAGAAAGTGTTGGTAGTGAGATAGGTAAATAAATTAACAAAGTTAGAGCGTATGTGAGTATAGGTGTATGTGCGTGTGCATGTGTGAGTGAGTGTGTGTGTGTGTGTGTGTGTGTGTGTGTGTGTGTGTCTGTGTGTGTTTCTGTGTGTGAATTTCTGTGTGTATGTATATCGCAGGAATAAAAATGAGGGCTATGGTTGTGGTGTTGTGAAAATGAAGTTTGAACAGTCTCCCTTCCTCGCCAATGTATTTTTTCCTTGAGGGGTGGGGGTCTCTTTGCAATTTAACTTATAGAAGCATGATGAAACGACATTTAAGAAAAGTGTAACTAACTGGATTCTTCCGTTTCATTGGCTGCCTTACTCATTACACCTCAGAGAAGAGAGACACACCTATAACTGATTAAAATGTTTATTTGTTGGCATTCCGTCGCGGGTTCTAGTTGATCCGATCAACGGAACAGCCTGCTCGTGGCTGAGCACTCCACCGACACGTGTACCCTTAACGTAGTTCTCGAGAATATTCAGCGTGACACAGTGTGTCAAGGCTGACCCTTTGAATTACAGGCACAACAGAAACAGGAAGTAAGAGAAAGTTGTGGTGGAAGAGTACAACAGGGTTCGCCACCATCCCCTGCCGGAGCCTCGTGGAGCTTTAGGTGTTTTCGCTGAATAAACACTCACAACGCCCGGTCTGGGAATCGAAACCGCGATCCTATGACCGCGAGTCCGCTGCCTTAACCACTGGGCCATTGCGCCTCCACAAAATGTTTATTTAGGCAGATAATAAATAACCTTGTAATTCTTTCTCTGCTGCTTTCATTTTCTCTCACCCTTCACTATCCTCCCTTAACTTGCGTGCTTATTTATTTCAATAATAGGGTACTGTGTTCCATAAACGGGCCAATGAGATGTTCTCTCTATGTACTTCAGATCTTTTCTAAGTATTTTCAAATTGAATATATTTGTGGTCCATCGCGCAGTTGATGACATTTGGTGTTTCGTGTCTGATTTACTTTCATAAGCATTGCCGGTAATAGAAATGGAGAAATAGAGATATTTTCATATGTGTACGACATGGGTAAATGTAAATAAATTAATAAAATGTGAGCTATGATCCCTGTATCATAGTGTAAACTTTTACCCTGTCAGCTGTGAGTTCAAGCGGATCTATTTTAAAACGGGGGCCACATTTTTCATTAATGTTTTACGTAGTGTTTTTGGTACGGAAAGACTTTCAAACTTCGTATACTTATCTATTTTGTGTTATAGAACAGAAAAATATTTTTGTATTCGAATTTATTTCATGTAAAAAATTGTCTTATTTCGATAATTTCAACCAATCACTGACAAGTATTCAGTTGTTTATATTTACTCCTTTGGCTGATTAAGCGATGTAAAGCGTATTTAATCTCCATACCTTCGTTTTATTTGCTTTTTTCATTTTAAATTTGCTTTAACCCTAACCCTAACCTTAACCCTAACCCTAACCCTAGGGTTAGGGTTAGGGTTAGGGTTAGGGT
>NC_068982.1:129966334-129967954 GCF_001194135.2 Octopus bimaculoides
ATATATATATATATATATATATATATATATATATATATAACACGAGGGTCTACCAGGTCCACTCGCAAGGCTTTGGTTGGCTCGAGGCTATAGTAGAAGACACTTCCCGAAGGTGCCACGCAGTGGACTGAACCCAGAATCAAGTGGTTGGAATGCAAGTTTCTTGTCACACAACCACGCCTGCGCCTTTAAAAATATTAAGAAAAGTTTTAATTTCCTGTTAAAAGTTCATAAAACCAACATTAATAATTTTCTCTATTGAAAGGCGTAACAAATCGGTTTGTGACGCTTCTGTCTGAATGACAGAAACATTCTTGTGAATCATTTAACTTAATATATTGCAATAGAGAAATATATGGTTAATTAACCAGTATACTAATGATTTGATTAAGCATTCATTATACAGTTTCAGTGGATGAAAGAATAACAAAATGCAAAACAAAAAGTAAAGCAAAAATCTCGAGAGACTTTCGAAATTTGTATTCGTATTTATTACTATTTTATTGCATTTTTGTTAATAAGCATATTTCCATCAGGAAACATCCTACATTGGTTGAGAACTTGTATATTGTTGTTTTTGTTGGCACTCCGTCGCTTACGACGTCGAAGGTTCCAGTTGATCCGATCAACGGAACAGCCTGCTCGTGAAATTAACGTGCAAGTGGCTGAGCACTCCACAGACACGTGTACCCTTAACGTAATTCTCGGGGAGATTCAGCGTGACACAGTGTGACAAGGCTGACCTTTTGAATTACAGGCACAGCAGAAACAGGAAGTAAGAGTGAGAGAAAGTTGTGGTGAAAGAGTACAGCTGGGTTCGCCACCATCCCCTGCCGGAGCCTCGTGGAACTTTAGGTGTTTTCGCTCAATAAACACTCACAACGCCCGGTCTGGGAATCGAAACCACGATCCTATGACCGCGAGTCCGCTGCCCTAACCATTGGGCCATTGCGCCTCCACACTTGTATATAACTAATCCATAAAAATACACACACACACACACACACACACACACACACACACACACACAGAGGCACACAGAGGCACACAGACACACAGACACACATATATATATATACACATACGAGATATATTACTATTCTTGGTATTCTAAATATCAAATCTTTAACTTTTTACTAGTTTCATTTCATTATAAATTAAGTGACGAGAAACAGTGAGTAATAAAAATGAAAGAAATGTACACGAAATCATGTTTTACTTTTCTTTTTTTAACAGAATATTCATTGAAAGTGTCTGAAGCAAAATTAAATTTGAAACATGCAGTATTCAGATGCATTTGCTATTTAACATGTCATCTTGTTACAAATCTGTTTTGAAAATGTCTCCAATCCTATTTCTATTAATGCTCCAATCATTCACACTTGTATGATTCGTATCTATTATACTCAATCATTAGTTTTTTCAGATATGGGGTGGCTTTATTATATCTCCTAATTAAGGCTAGAGTACCTGATTGTGTACTCTCTCATGTAACATTTTAAATATTCAACCTTCTCTTCAGCAAGTTTTAGAGACAATCATTAAGGAACCATTCCTTTCTAAAATCTATTACCAAATCATGATAGAGTTAATATATATATATATATATATATATATATA
>NC_068982.1:129968102-129992351 GCF_001194135.2 Octopus bimaculoides
ATATATAGGCGCAGCAGTGGCTGTGTGGTAAGTATCTTGCTTACCAACCACATGGTTCCGGGTTCATTCCCACTGCGTGGCACCTTGGGGCAAGTGTCTTCTACTATAGCCTCGGGCCGACTAAAGCCTTGTGAGTAGATTTGGTAGACGGAAACTGAAAGAAGCCCGTCGTATATATGTATATATATGTATGTGTATGTATATCTTTGTGTATCTGTGTCCTCCCAACATCGCCTGACAACCGATGGTGATGTGTTTACGTCCCCGTAACTTAGCGATTCAGCAAAAGACACCGATAAAATAAGTACTAGGCTTACAAAGAATAAGTCTTGGGGTCGATTTGCTCGACTAAAGGTGGTGCTCCTGCATGGCCGCAGTCAAATGACTGAATCAAGTAAAAGCGCAAAATATATATGTATGTATGTATGCATGTATGTATGTATATAAAGATCGTAACCCGAAGTGTATATCTTTGCATAACAGATAAATTTTAAAGAAACATCTAGGTGAAAATAAGAAATTACAAATACCATATATTTAAGGAATCTCTAACATACGATATAAAATATTTGGTTGATTTATTTCAATATGTAAATGCTTTCTGGTCATATCGTGAGACATATACTGGGATCTCAGAGATTAACAAAATCTGCGTGATTATCTTATGGGTTTCAAGAAAAATACAAGAGAGCAATCAGATGAGATGTAATTCGGATAAGGATAACAATTTGAATGAAATTTTATTTAGAGTGAAATATCTGTGAAACACGTCAATTGTACAGACATTATGTGAAGATCTAGGGATTATCACACGCTTCTATAGCAAGAATTTTAATTAAATTCACCATGAAAATGAAGAAAAAACACGTTGATTCTAGTTTTTTAAAATTTCTTCCTCTATAGCAGCTGGGTTTTATAAGACAAAAAATTGAAGAAATAAACCCAATTCATAAATTCTAATTACAGATAGTATAATTAATTCCACTAATTTGACAAACTGATCAGAACCTTTGGCGTCTTTATTCTAACTCCTGTAGCATTGAATTGTAAATCTGTCGTCTGCTGACAAAAATAGAAGCAACGAAAATAAACGGGCTGGAGAAAAAGGTGTTCTCTTAAGTAATTTCAGGCATTTCTAGTTTCATTTACTACAAGGCAAAGGGACACGAATTTACCAGACGATGACAACAACAACAACAACAACTACATCATCATCATCATCATCATCATCGTCATCATCATCATCATCATCAACAACAACAACAACAACGATGATTACGATGATGACGACGATGAGTATAAAAAAATTACTATTTCTGAAAGCAGCTACTTTTTTCCTAAATCATCAAAGAAAACAAAACAAAAGGAAGTATAAGCAACGAAAGTTTGAAGTGAAATTTTAAGTAAAAGGAAAAATTACTTTGAAAAATGCATTCCCTAAAATTTTCTCAATTAAGAAATATAAAAGACTTACCTGAAGGTAAAACAAAACTGAATGTAAGCATCAATATAGAAACTGAGAGTGGACGTTGATGATAATCCGTTAAGTCCATGTTACTATATTTATTTTTCTGACGTAAACGCGGCCTAGACCGGATATTCAGATTACTTGTCTGTTAGGTGATACTATAAAAAGGGAAATTAAGTCTATTTGTCCCTACCAGTTATTACTAGATATTACTAGATAGATCACTGGATATATGTATACATACAAATTGGTTTTTGACGATTTGACATTTAATAGTGACCACACTAATGATGTGGGGAGTATTCAAAATGTTTTAAGGATTTCGTTACTGATGTCTTTGTTATATCTCCTTGTGTCTATATTGCAGATTTAACAGCGCCACATGTAAGATTTGCCGATGTCATAACACCAGAGTGGCTGCGAAACAATGCAGTTCGCTTAAGATGATTAATTCTTCCGCTTTTGTTACTGAATAGTTGTGTGAAAGAAGAGTCTTTTAAAGTAAAACAGTGAAATGTTTGAGGTTCTGTGGTCAGTGCACCTATGTGGGTATGTGCGTTTATGTGTGTTTTTGTATACATTTGTGTCTGTCTATGTATGCATATATTTTTATACATGTGTTTGCATGTATAGCAATGTCAGGATATTTGTCTAAATGTGTTTACACCACGAAAAAGAAACAGAGGAAGTATGAACAAAGAAAAAGTTGCACGCGAGTAATAGCAGATAGAGAGTAACTAAGAGAAGAAAAGAAGACATAATAGGGGAGAAAGAGAGAGAGAGAGTGAGTGAGAGAGAGAGAGAGAGAGAGAGAGAGAGAGAGAGAGAGAGAGAGAGAGAGAGGGAAAGAGAGTGAGAGAGAGAGAGTGAGAGAGAGAGAGAGAGAGGGAAAGAGAGTGAGAAAAAGAGAGAGAGATTAATGTTGAAAGGCAGCAGGGGTCATGGCAGTTAGAGAAAGGCAGAACTATAGAAAGAACGAGAATTGTTGACTTTGGAGAGAGGAAAAGAAAGCTGTGTTGAAAGAAAGTTTTCCAGAAAGGTGCGATCAGTGTTTTGTTTACTAAGTAAGTATTCTGAGCAAACTAGCCTTTCGTTTTGACACTTTAGAAGTAGGGGCGGCGGTATTCAATATAATTTAACTTTGAGGCAATAAACATTTCGACTAAAGGAAGAAGGTGATACCGGAAAAAAGTGTTATTGTGCAACAACGAGAAGGAGACAGCGTTAGCAGAAGAAGCAGCAACAAAATAATAGAACGTAGGCAAAAAACAATTAAAACATGATCGAAACAGAAATAGTAACAACAACAGCAACAATGAAGGATGAAGTAACAGAGCATCTAAAGCAAGAGTATCTATAACAAAACATGCAACGGCTAATGCAACTGATAATGTATGGTAAAGGTGTTAGTTGTTAGGATCCATCGCCAGGTTTTGTAAGTGGTTGAACGTTGTCCTTCGCAAATGTTTCGTAACAGAGTCTTTTTTAATCAGAAGAGGAATGACGGCACCCGTAGCCCTTTTTAGGAACTTCCGAGACTGGCAGGACGTACCGGAAAAATTTCTTATGCCGCTGAATGCTTGAGGTAGGATAGAGTTCGCTAATGACAACCCGGGTAATACCACTACCCGCAGTGTTGGTTTAAGTCTACAATGTCTATAAGTCTTTTACCAATAGTAGAGAACCGGCCACCATTGAATAATATTTGACTGATTAAAAATTTGTGAGTTCAGAATTTGATTTTTTTTTAAATATGAAGCATAGTTATAAGTGAAAACGAATGAGACAGTAACGTTCATGCCTTTCTCAAGACAGCGAGCTGCGAGCGAAGTGACTTGGTTTTGATCTTGAATCAAAACAGTCTCGCGCACACGACTTAGTGTTAGAGGTACATAAACTTAAATATAGTTTCTATTCGTCTCCGAACTCATGAAAGTGAAGATGATCAACTTGTTAGTGTACTGGACAAATAGACAATGATTCAGTGGTTTGTATCCTGTCACCAGTAATACATTACGTCTATTGCCAACATATTCAGCAGTCAAACAGTGAACTCACTTAGCCCTCGGTATCTACCGCAGTTTTGTGTGGACATGGTAGCTAAGTTGATAGCTTACAGTATTGTGTTCAGATCCTACCATGGGCCGGAAAAGGCAATGAGAACGCACTCTAGAAAAGTGGGTCTCAGATTGAGAGATCACAATACATCTTCAATATTGGTGAAATTTTTTGCTTCATCAATCTCTTTATAACTGAGGAAACAAAATAGATTTTGCATTCATATAATTTTTCTCTTTTAGCCATGGCAACGGGGGAGTTTAAAAAGTCTAAAACCATTGTAATTTTATTATACATGACAATTTGTTCGTCCTCTTCTCAATTTTCTTAGCCTCGATCCTTAAGCGGGGATTGCTTCTTCCCTATGAGAAACACTGCTCTGGAATATTGAATCTGGACTGATGAACTAACCACTACTGCATCCTCATCATTGCTCTAACAAACTAGGGGTGTCCTGCATTTATTTTAAATGAATTTCTTGGACGCCTTCAGAAATGAAAGAAATAATGATTTTCGAAAAGAACCAAGTCGACAACAACAACAATAACAACAAAAACAACAGAAAAACTTCAACAGAAATAACATTCTAAATATCATTATTAATTATAACACGATATTGATAATAGTATTGATATCAATATTCATGTATGTATAACAAGAGAATAAATAAACTTATTGATATTCTTGGCATTGAATTCTTATATGGCCGAAGGTTCCAACTAACTAATGATTTGTTTATTGCATAAACATAATAATTTTTAAAGTTGGGGCGACGTCATAACTATTATGCATTCCGTCGAGCAACTGGGCGATAAATAGTGTGTTCAATACAAATATTGTTTTCTTAACTAATCCACGTTTATGGCAAAAAGCGTGAATGATACTAAGAGACGAGAGCTTGTTGAGAGAAAAAGTAAACATGGAAGAAAGCAAATGTCTGAGGAGGTAAGCTACTAGTGTGTATGGAGGGGTGGCATATTATATAATAATAATAATAATAATAATAATAATAATAATAATCCTTGAAAGCAATTTATAAATATTTTAATGCATCGCTACGCGCATTTCCACAAATCACATGTTTCTATCATCATTGATATACGATGAGAAGGAGTATAAATTGAACGTCTCCCGTTATTTGTATGATCTATTTTTATTATCGCAATTTTACTTCTATCTTGACGAGCTTTTGCTGGTGCAATTACTATACTACTAATTGAACGCAATTTTAATACCACATTTTTTTTTATCCAAGAGTGGCGGGGGAAACACAGTCCTAGATTAACATTTATTTTGATTCTTTGGACATCCAGAAGTGTATATATGTCAATTCTATCAGGATTTGGTATAATTTCCCATATTGTTTCTAATTACTCATTAAAAAAAGAAACATTCAGAAGTCTTGGAATAATTTATGCGATACTATCTATTGGACTTCTTGGTTTTATTATGTGAGCTCACCACATATTTACAGTTGGTATAGACGTCGGCACACGAGCATACTTCACAGCCGCCACAATAATTATTGCAATTCCGACAAGAATTAAAGTATTTAGTTGACCAGCTACTATTTATGGCTCACCTATTAAAATTTTTTTCACTACATTAAGATCATTGTGGAGGCACGTGGCTTAGTGGTTAGGGTGTCAGCATCATGATCTTAAGATTGTGGTTTCGATTCCTGGACCGGGCGACGCGTTGTATTCTTGAGCAAAACACTTCATTTCACGTTGCTCCAGTCCACTCAGCTGGCAAAAATGAGTAACACTGCGATGGACTGGCGTCCCGTCCAGCTGGGGAACGCATACGCCATTGAAACCGAGAAACCGGGGCCATGAGCCTGGCTAGGCTTTAAAAGGGCGCTTTTATTATTTTTATTACATTATGATCATTAGGATTTATTTTTCTATTTAATACAGGAGAATTAACTGGAATTGCATTATCCAACTAATCTTTAACATTATACTTCATGATACTACGTAGTTGTGCATTATCACTACGTTTTATCAATCGAAGCCGCGGAGAAATGAATGCATGAACATGATCCACCTGATGCCCATGGATACTACGGACAGCACTGTTACCATTACAGGAATACTGACTGTGGTCTTAAGAAATATGTGATTTGTGGAAACGCGCGCAGCGATGCATTAGAATATTTATTGATCCCATCTTAGGATTATTATTACTATTACTATATTTATCCTACGTTATATGGGCACAGCTCGGTGCGACCCCAAAAAACTGGTATCGCCAGTTAGCGTCATTAGGTTACAGACGGCAAAATAGAATAGGAGCTTTTATATGCATATTCAAAACATTTCTCATAAACGAACTTAAAGGATATCTATCTATCTATTTATCTATCTATCTATCTATCTTCTTCATATTGCTTTCAAATTTTGGTACAGGGCCAGCAATTTTGGGGAAAGCCTAGTCGATTACGTCGACTCCAGTGCTCAACTGGTACTTATCTTATCGACCCCAAAAGGAAAAACGGTAAAGTCGACCTCGGCAGAATTTGAACTCAGAATGTAAAGTCAGACGAAATGCCGCCAAGCATTTTGCTCAGCGTGTTAACGATTCTGCCTGCTCGCTGCCTTATATAATATCCTTCAAATGGACATCAGTTTATGACACTCTTTTAATACTAGTCAATCTACATAGAAGGAACCTTGATGACAATGTTAAATGAATATAGTATTGAGATTGAGATACCCAAGAATACAAGAATAAGCTTGTATTCTTATTCTGTCAAAATAAAGAGATATATATCTCTATTCGTGAAGACATGACAAAGTTCTCAGAGACCTTGCAATCACAAATGCTGAGCAGTTAATCAGAAACCAATGCTTATTAAATTACTAGATTTTTGTAGAAGCGATTGAGATCAAAAAGACAATCAATAAGAATGATAAAATAGTATACTAAGTTAGTGAAGGGAACAGGTCTTAGCAGCTGACCTTGACAGTCAACTTTTGAGTATCACAATTATCGAATTTTTCGTTGAGGGAACGGGAGATGTGTAGAAGTTTATGTCAGGAGCTGAGCCAAATATAAGAAATGTAGACAGAAGTATGGCAGCCAAGGAACTTCATTAAACAAGTCGGATACAGAGTTTTCTTGTACAGTTTCTAAGGCGTTAATGGGGTAGTCAAGTGGGGAAAAAATAATCGGTGATCATAGACGTCATTATATAAAACTAAATAAACATTCTGTTGTATTGTGAATTAAGAAAGATAGTTGTAGTTATAGACACATCAGCAACACACCATGGTTAATCAACATTGTTGATGTTATATTGAAGAATATACCGAAATTGTAGTTGAAAACTTGGGGACGGTTAGGCACAAATGAGAACAATGTTTGTGTTACAGTTTTGAGAACGGGGAGTTTGACTAGGTGAGCACATTTTATGACAACACATTCCATTGTTGTATAGCCTGAAACTGCAGAGCAATTTAAAGCTATAAGTTGCGAGCAAGTAAAATGTCAACACATTTTTGAGAAGTAGACGGTAAATACAATTTGAGAAATAAATAGGTAGACGGCAAACTGATGATAATTAGAACTACTTATAGTTTTTAATTCACTTTCGAGTAACTCTTATTCCTTCCAAATTTGGATTATGTATTGAATACTATTTAACTAACCTAATAGTTGCTGCTGCTGAAGCAAAACAACTAAATAGATAAAGCAATGTATTTTCAATTTATAGATCGTACATAAAAGAAAACATGAATGAAATACTCGTGGTGATAGAGGAGGTAGTGGAAGCCTTTGTATTGTGAACTTAACGTAGGATAGACAGGGCATTGACCATAATACTACTTATGATTAGAACCAACGTTTATTCTTGATGCAAGATCAACAAGACAAATGGGTACAATGGTATGAGGCATTTGAATTCAACCCTTTTAGTACTATATTTCTATTAAAATATATTACCTTTGTCTCTATTCATTCTGAAAATAAAAAAATTAGTAAAATAACTTCACCACCTTAGATGTGTACGATCATGTAAGTGAACAAGATAGAGGTTCTGTTGACATACAAGCAGGATTTAAAGTGGGAACTTGTTAGGTGTATATCTTCGATTGTGGTGTGAGATCTGGTATGCAATGCTGGCTAGGTAATAATGATTCAGTTTCATGTTATTGTGCTCGGGGTGTTTGTGGTTGTTTTTGGTTGGCGAATGATTTCTTTATAGATACAGTTAGGTTGGTGGCATAACGATGTTACATATACGTTGTGGAGTGGGTTGATTCAAATCATTTTTATCTTCTTAGTCATAATATGTGTGGAAACTGTTCCTTGTACATTAGTTTTCTACGAAAGTCATTTCTTTATAGTGTCTCGTTATGATAAGAGCGGTTTGGTTGGGCACGTCTCTCTCAAAGGATAGATGAGAAATACTGTGATATGTGCCAGTTACGAAGTTTATAATTGTAGTCGCTAAGTGTTTGGAGTTCTTGCGGAAGCATTTAGAACTGATGTTTGCCTGTAATCAAATCCAGCATCCAAAATGTTGACTATTCTTGAATAGGTGTAAGTTGAGATACTTCATTACTTAAAATTTTCAAAATTTTCAGAAGATCTATTCCGTCTCCTGACAAGATAAAATTACCCTCACAGAAATCCTCTGTCGAACCAACACGAACAGCATCGAATCCACGCTGTATAGACACCAAAGGAAATGGATCTGTACGTAGTGCACAAATCTGATTCACATCACACCTATAAGATCCCCTACGGCCTACAACACCACGGTCGTTGCTTGGTTGGAATTTCAAAGATCAGCTGAAGACCATTTTGGCGAGTAACATCAAACCTTCAAAAGTGGAAGGCATCGATACTAACTGCTCTCGTTGGGTTTCTGACTGTTGGAAGCGGATAGAAGTTATGGGGGAGAAACACACTCAAGCACTACCAAGAAAATCCAGTAACGAGCGATTTTCGCAGATTTTCACCCAATCTCTCCATTTACATATTTCAGTTGCACGAAGATGCATATTGAGTGTTCAGATATACATTCACCAAAGACCAGCAACGGTCATCCAACAGTTGGGAAAGTGAGAACTTGTTTTTGTTTAGCCATCTCTTTAGGAGAACGAACACTTTAATGTAACACCTGCGATCAAGTTTGCATGCAATGATGATTACTTCTTTCTTTAAGGCAAATGTATGCATCGATTAGAGAATGGCATTGACCCTGTGTAAAGCGTTTCCCCACTCTAAAAACTTCCAGGCACTTATTTAATATTTCTTTTATGTGTTGCATACTATGGCTGGTAAAACTTTCAGTGAAAAATTCCACGATGTAAATTTGTAACTTGGATATAGAAGATGGAGGTTTCGAAGCAGTTGTCGATAGTTACTCTTTTTCTTTTTAATTTTTAAGGAGATATTCAGATCAGCTAGACAGCTGACCTCTTTGACGGTATATACTTTTTCTTGTATGTATGTATGTATGTATGTATGTATGTATGTATGTATGTATGTATGTATGCATGTTTGTGTGTATGTGTGTATGTATGCAAGGATTCAGGCATGTATGTATGTATGCATGTATGTATGTATGTATGTATGTATGTATGTATGTATGTATGTATGTATGTATGTATGTATGTTCAGTATAAACACAATGGTCAAGGTTTGAATGCGTTTGTATGTATCTGTAATGACAAGAGTCTTCCCCTTTTTAAGATGTTACAGTGCGGCTTGACGTAAATTTCAATGGTAGCCAATCGAGTGGCTATGTAGGAATTCCTCTTTTGGCTCACACATATTTATAAATTTCTGTTAACCAAAAATATATGGTTTGAAAAATAGCTAAGATTTATGAATATAATATACTTTCTTGATTAATTCTAAGTGCACACTAAGAATATCATTAAATAAAACGACTAACATATATAATTCTTTCTAATTTTGGTTCAAGCGAAGGGGCACGCCGATTACATCGATCTCGATCCTTAACTGGTATTTTCTTTTATCGAACCAACATTTTATCCGACGCATCAACAATACTGTTAATTAAATTTATACTTAAGGAGTCTACCTTGCAAGGGAAATAATTCTGTAAACATGTTAGGAGTTACTTACCCTGTATTGCCTTCTTTAAAACACTGCAGCTAAATTTTCCTATTAAATTAAGATAAGCACGGTCAGCTGGTATTATTTATTTATTTATTTATTCATTCATTCATTTATTTATTCGAGCTGTCAGAGTTCGAGCAGCCAGAGTGAAGCTGGTAAGCTATGACAGAATGAGAATGGCATATAACACCCCTTACATATGTATAAGAAACACAAAAAAGAAAGAAAATTTAAGAAAAAAATGCGGAAGTAAAAATGAGTACAGATGAAGAACGGTTAAATGTTTTTATTGTTAAACTGTTTTTGTAATCTTCACAGGGTGGAAGATCTTAGCTATGTTTAAGAAAGGAAATAATCACAATCATATCTTTTATGATTTCTTTCAAGCAAATAATATATCCTTAGTAAAATAGGTCAGCTTAATACATTACAGACATCTTCCCATATATTCAGTAGAGATTTCTATCATTAATCTAAAGGCCATACATTTTGGAGAAGAAGATCGAGTAAATTCGACCCAATATTTGATTTGGTATTTATTTTATAGACTTCGGGTGGAGCTTTACATCAGGAGAGTTCAAACACACAAAATGTTGTGCTTGAAACCTTGATTGAACTGTATTTGATCATTTTAGTCAGACCGTTTGAATTATTTCGTACATATTAGAAGTGTAGTTTATGAAACATGTTAAAATGATAACGTTTGAAAGTCAACTTCACAAACCGAGTTGCTTAACAATTTTTGAATGTCTAATGTCTAGCAAAATATTTTACTTTGTGATCGGAAATTTAATTTTTGCGTCAAAATATCAATTACAAGAATATTTCCTTTTTTGACAAAATTAAAAGTATTATTGTGATAACTTAGTAAAATCAACGGAACAGCCTGCTCGTGAAATTAACGTGCAAGTGGCTGAGCGCTCCGCAGACACAGGGAGATTCAGCGTGACAGAGTGTCACAAGGCTGGCTCTTTGAAATACAGGTACAACAGAAACAGGAAGCAAGAGTGAGAGAAAGAGTACAGGAGGGGTCGATAAATAAAGTACCAGTTACGCACTGTGGTAGATGCAATCGACTTAATCCCTTTGTCTGTCCTTGTTTGTCTCCTCTATGCTTAGCCCCTTGTGGGCAATAAAGAAGTAAGAAACGTTAGCACGTCGGGCGAAAATGATTAGCAGTATTTCGTCTGTCTTTACGTTCTGAGTTCAAATTCCGCCGAGGTCGACTTTGCCTTTCATCCTTTCGGAGTCGATAAATTAAGTACCAGTTGCGTACTGGGGTAGATATAATCGACTGGCCCCCTCCCACAAAATTTCGGGCCTTGTACCTAGAGTAGAAAAGGTTATATGTAAAATATGGACTGATGGACGTCTGCGTTTACAAAGAAGTACTCAATACAAAATGTAGAGTGTATGTATTTTATTAGCTGAAGATTCTTGAATCTTAAACACGAGTTTTACACAAGCATGCACGCACGCATACACACGCACACGCACACACACACACACACACACACACACACACACACACACACAAAGATACACACATGCACGCACGCACCAGCGCATACATACACACGAATATACACACACACCACACACACACACACACACACATTCTTATATTTATTTTTATCTATGCCGAGATATAAAGACATATAAGTGCTCAGTTCAATCTTGTGTTAGATTTGTGTAGATTGATTCATATGTTATTATATTCCACAGATTTGTACAGTTTACCAAAAAGCTGAGTGGACGAAATCGTGGTTCGGAAATGTAAAGTTCGGTTTACCTTACGCATGAATAAACGCAAGGCTCTCTCTCCCTCTCCCCCTCTCTCTCTCTCTCTCTCTCACACACACACACACATAAGCACACACACACACAAACACATACACGCATACACTCACACACAAATGCATACATACTTTCATACATGAAGCATACATACGTACACACACACACACACACACACACACACACACACACACACACACACACACATATATCAGAATGTGTGAATGTGTGTATAAATGCGTGGTGTGTTATTGCTAGAAACTCTTAAAAAGTCAAATTTCAACATTTGATATGATTAAACACCGAGATTATGTATTTATTTACTTGTCCAGTCGGCTTAGTTTCATAGTATAGACTTCTTCATATTTCTGTTTTGATCAAATCATTGTTTATCTGCATGGATTGTGTGTCATTCTGGCAAACGAAACTCTGCACCTTGTGCGACCCCTGACTCTTGTCGGTCTTGTTTTCTGCACTGCTCAGCTCGTGCCACCTTTTTGACCTCCGACAATTATGACGTAAAGCAAATTTCTCAATGATCCAGCAGTTTCGTTATATATATATATACACGTACTTCAAAGAAGTCGAGGGACCCCGCTAAGCACAGAGCATAATATCTAAAGCCCATGCAGTAGAATAATGTCTTCAAGTAAGTCAGTATGAGAAGTACATGAAAATCTATGCTATAGTAATACAATAGTATTACAAAAGCCTTAGAGAACCTTTAGTAAATGAAAAGTGGTACATCAAGGTAAGATGAAAGACGCTAAACTGGCTTAGCAGGAGCGATATATATGCATACATCAGGCAAAATGCTTAGCAGCATTCCTTCGTCTTTACGTTCTGAGTTCAAATTGCCTTTCATCCTTTCGGGGTTGATAAAGTAGGTACCAGTTGAGTACTAGCGTCGATGTCCTCAACTAGTTCCCTCCCCCAAATAGTAGAAACGATAATTACATTGCTTGTAAGACGGTGAGCTAGCAGAATCGTAAGAGCGTTGGACAAAATATTCAGAAGGTATTTCTTTTGGGTCTTTGCGTACTGATCTCAAATCCCGCCGGGGTCAACTTTGCCTTTCGTCCTTTCGGGGTCGATAAAATAACGCACCAGTCAAGTACTGGGCTCGATGTAATTAACTTGTCCCCTCTACACAAAAATGTTGGCATCGTGCTAAAGTCTGAAATAGCTATCATTATATTATTTAGTAAGATGACGAGCTGGTAGAATCGTTAACGTGCCAGACAAAATGCTTAGCGGAATTTCTTTCGGCTCTTACGTTCTGTGTTCAAATGCTGCCGGGGTAAATTTTGCATTTCTTCTTTTCGGAGTTGATAAAATAAAGTACCAGTCAAGTATTAGAGTCGAGGTAATAAACTAATTCTCTTCCCTTAAAATTGCTGGCCTTGTGGCAAAATTTAAAACGATTATTACATTGCTTGTTAGTGTTCACTTATGAGAAGGTAATTAGGAGCTCTCACTGGGTAAAAATCATGCTTTTCTCAACATGTATTAATGGTGCGCGCAGCCAAGAGGTGAGGGTGTAGAGTATTGGGCTCACAATCGTAAAGGCGTGCGTTCGGTTTCGGGACCGGTCGGTGTGTTTTGTCCTTGAGAAGGGCACTTCGTTTTACGCTGTTCCAACCTATTCAGTTGGTATTTGTACCAGAAATTGCTGAGATCTAACCTTGAGGAGTACCGGCATCCCATTCAGGAAAAACTTATGTATTCTGAGATGTTTATATGCCTCAGAAACCAGGTGAAGTCCCAGATTACCGAGCTTGTAGGATCTAAACAGAAAGAAAAATATTGATGCTAGTCAAATGAAAGGGTTTTAATTGAATTGAAATAGAATCTTTAATTTGGTTAAATTAGAGGTTACGGTTTGGTCTGTGATACTATACACTTTCATATTCAACGTCTTCAGGCATAAAACCACAAATTAAATGGTTGTTGCATTTGCTGTAGCAGTTGTGTCTGTTGTTTAGCCAGATCATCTCTGGCGGAGCAAACCTATGATCAAAGAAGTGAAGCTAGAATTAGATTTACAAATTCGAACTCACTTACAATTCGAACTCATTTACAAATTCGAATTCTAAATTACGGCCGTGATTAGTATTTGAAACTATATGTTTCTCAGTAAAGGCATACTGATTTAAGGCTGGACCTGCATATAACCATATCATCTTCCCCTCAAGTTCTTACCTAGTAAACGATATTGTACCACACCCAATACTTGTTTGTAGTTGATGATACTTGAAGAAAGAATTAGTTTATACGCAGAAGTGTTGAATAGTTGTTCTACTTGTTTTTATTTGAACCTCAGGCTATTTGATAGTCTTGTATTCGGCAAGTAACACTCATGAAATGTACTCAGTAGACTTATAAACGCGTAGACATGCATGTTTAGATGAAATGAAGCTGTAATGAAACTTGAAAAAGATAGACCAAAGACTATCTAACTCGGAGATTTCGAAGCCAATGCTTGAAATCGTAATTTAAAGAGTATCTCACCTCAGTGATTCATTGAATTCACTAAATCATAATTAATGAAATAATTATAAAACATAATTTTAAAAAATCTCCAAGATCTATCTATACCGTATAACGCTACAAAACCAAAATATTTTTACAACATTGGTGGAACATCATAATTCGAAATGATTTGTTTTGTATTGTACAATTCCAAAATTTGATATGATAAATCACTGAGATTATTCATTCATATATTTACATAATCAATTACCACTGAATATTTGTTCAAATAATTAAACGCTTCTTTTGCAACACCACTCTTACTCAAAACTCGCTATGTATAAAGGTAAAAAAAGTTTTGGTACACAATCTATTCTATCAATTTCGTTCGTGTTCTCTAATTTCCAAATATGGAATTTTCATTAACTTTTCTCGTCTTAGATTGTATATCGACTGTCACCGATTTTTATACCTTCTTACCAAGTTCTATGAGTTAAAATAGAACTCAATAGGTCTGAACCTCTATCAAAATAGGGATAGTTTTACTTCTCCAGTTATCAATTTGTATTGGTCAATGACCATTACTGTTACCACCGATTTCTTTTCAGCCAGATTGCCATTTGTCTTTAAGTTTCTTTATCTTTTTATTGTCGCAAGAAGTTGGGCTGGAAGTATCTCCTGGATCTTCTTATTCATTCTCAGAGGTCGGAGACCTTTCTAAATATCAGTTCTACACCTCAGTGATGCTCTGGTAGCAACACAAAATTTTTATGCTTTCGTATCATCTATACCTTAGAGAACTGCTGTTGTTGCTTCTATTGCTGTTTTTGACTCAATAAACTTACGACCAAACGCGTTCCAGCCGTAACCATCCTGCAATTTGGTATATCAGGGACTAAATTATCGATTGTGCAATTCCATTTTTGAAGACGTTGTTATTTGAGGCACATTTAGGTGGTATTTCTAGCTGGCTGAGCGTTTGCATGAAAGCGCCCACGTCGGCTCGCCTAACATTAAGTTATCTTTGTGAATTAATATTTCCGTAACGACTAGACGCAAGTTTCGTACCATTCATTACCTAGTCACTCTGGTATAATGTACGAATTGTTATTATCAATTTTAAATCAATAAGTTTGTAAATTTTCTGTTTTCGCATGTCACCCTTATTGAGTATAGAAACACACATCGTTTATGCAACTGTTTACTAATTATTCATCAGATACTGATGCTTGATGTATTTTTGTATCTGATGCTTAATTATTTAAATCTACTCTATGTGTAGTCTCTTTGTTTACGTAAATATTGTAATCTGTAATGATATAAATGAAATAGTTCAAATAAACATTTTAAGGACTACAAAGAAAGCGAAGAAAATTTACTGATGTACTCGAGATAAAATAAACATTCAAATTTAGATTTTTGGAATAAAATCTTTTTACAAATATATATCAAAAAGGCAAAGAAGTAATTTGATGTTCCGTTTGTTGACGATTCATACAATTAACAAAAGTAAAGATATCAGAAAGGAAGCTACATTGATTTTAATTCGAGATAAATTATGAATGATTAATTGTCTACACCTTGGTAATCAACTTAATCTAAATATTTGGTTCGTGCTTTCGTTTCTCTCGCTATTATCATTGTATAAAATTGTGGTTCCTGTGGTTGTCTGGTCCTTTGTCAGCACTGACTCAGTAGTTCTATAACTAAAAAGGGTTCAGTTATGAATATCCTATCTTTTATTCAGATTATGTGCACCCGTACAAACATTTCTCTTAAAAGATGTAACGTGCTTCGTCGCTTGATAGCCTGAAAAGCATTCTCTCACAACATTCTATTGAGGACAGTGGTCATTTAATCGTATCAGTGTTGCTACTAGTTACCAGAGCGGTTGTCGTCAGAATTACACCATTTCAAAGTGATCCTTAAAACTGACACCTTTCTCACAATAAGCATCACTTGTCCGTTCCACATATTAAGCCGAAAGTCTAACGGCACTTGCCTTTCATATTAAACGTAGCAACCAGCTCACGAAACGTTTCTCCGAAGAATAACAGTTAGGATATATAAGCTCCTCGGTTTAAAGATATGTCAATTAATATTCTTTTTACAATCTTTGACTATCGTATCGTTAAATATTCCATAATCATGCTACAATTTCTGTTGTATCAGCGTAACAGTTCTACTTGTTTATGACTATTGTATTATGTGTAACTGTAAAGAAGCCTAAACCGATGAATGTCTATTATATTTTTACAAACACACACACACACACACACACACACACACACTGCACAAAAAATGCACAAACACACGTACTAAGAATAGCTATCGTTCATACATTTTCTCAATGCGTGCACATTCACACCAACACACATTATACGCACACAAACACAAACACAGTTATTAACATGGATTAACTACAGAAACAGTAAGGAAAAAAAAACAAAACAAAAGAAAGAAGGAAACACAAAGAAAGATATACAACGAAATGAAAAAGAAAAGAAAAGTGAAGGAAGTAATTCCCAGTTAGATTAGGGTAGGGACAGAAGAGAGGAAAAAAAAACTGAAGTAACGAAAGAAAAGTAGAAAATGTTATCAGAGAAATAAAGGAACAAAAGTGAGACTTAAATGCCAAGACTAGCAGAAGATGACGTTTTTTAGCGTTTGACTGGACATCGTTGATGCTCGGAAATAAGTTGCAGACTGATTGGCCCACGGTGTCAGATAATGACACTATTAAATATTAGTCTGTTAGACTTAACCTGGTTGTTCTACATATTTTTTTGTGTACTATACAGTTTTCTCAATTATTCGTCCCTTTTACTGTCTTTGATTTCATCTCTCTGCCCACCTCATCTTCTCCATTCTCTGTCTGTCTGCCTATGTAAGTGTGTATGTATGTATGTATGTACCTATCTATCTATCTATCTATCTATCTATCTATCTATCTATCTATCTATCTATCTATCTGTCTGTCTGTCTGTCTGTCTGTCTGTCTACCCCGATGCAGTTGGAAGATGCCAGAAGTACTCTTTCAAAAAACTTTATAGTGATCTCTTCGAGGAAATACCGAAGGAGGAGACACAAAAACTTTCCAACAGTAAGTGACTCTCTGTTCCTATCATTAGTATTATGATCAGGATTGGTTGTGTGAATGCGCATGGCTTGGGGTCCCCTCGGAAAAAAGGGTATCTCTTAAACGACATAAAGTCACATGAATTAGAAATCATAGCCATAAGTGAGACCAGACTCCATAATCCACGGGCCCTAAAGTCCATGTTTGGCGGACAGTTTAACATTTATTTTTCTCCCTGTCTGCCGAGAATAGGCGGTAGTGGCACGGCGGCACTCTTTCGGAAGACTCTGGATCTCGAAGTAAAGATAATATTCGTAGATCCGGATGGTAGGCTGATTGTCCTGGATGTCGACGGCAACAATGGCTACGTTTGTCGACTCGTATCAGTCTACGCACCGCCTTTAACAGATCGGCCGGATTTCTTTCGACGTCTAGAAGTATTCCTAG
This sequence comes from Octopus bimaculoides, assembly GCF_001194135.2. Taxonomy (NCBI): domain Eukaryota; kingdom Metazoa; phylum Mollusca; class Cephalopoda; order Octopoda; family Octopodidae; genus Octopus; species Octopus bimaculoides. The sequence continues at coordinate 129,985,523 of NC_068982.1, forward strand.
GAACGTCTCGTCCTTTACTTTTAGTGGGGGAATTGGAATGCTGCTTTGGACACGCATCTAGACTACATGGGCAAAGATAGGAATAGACGGGGATGCAAATGCCTCAGAGACCTGTTCAGACGCTTTCAACTCTCTGACAGGTACCAAATAGACCACCCAAATGCGCCAACGCGGACATGGAGCAACCTCATCGGGTCATCGAGATCGTATCTAGATAAGTTACTGTGTATGACAGTAGATAGAGATAGCGTAGAGTGTCCACAATTCCCCATAGTCAGCTATACGGATCACAAACTTGTGACGTGTACGCTAGACTTAGACAAGACACATAGGCAGGGTCCCGGTTACTGGAAACTAAACGCGTCTTTCTTGTCGAGACAGGTTTTCAGAGACCAGATTAGCACGCTAGTAAAGAGCGCTTTGACGGGAGCCATCATCAACAACAAATGGTGGTTTTCCCTCAAGAGAGCAATAGAAGCAGAAGCGGTTAGGTATAGCAAAGCACTAGCCATAGATAGAAACAGAGTAGAGGGTGAGTTAGTTAAGAAGCTAGAAGAGGCAATTAGAAGTGGCATCGCATCCGACGTTTTGGCGGCGAGGTTGGCCCTAGACCAACACTTCAACGCCAAACATGAAGGGTGTGTTGTCAGGGCTAGGATGCGTGCTCTAAGGAACGAAGGTGTTGGAGCCGCGCGAGACGCTCGGATGGCGGAGGAGCAACACGGCAACAAAGCCACCATTCGGTCTCTGGTAGATGAACAGGGGCGCGAATTACTAGATCCAAGTAAAATGTGTGAGGCCTTTCAACAGTGCACATGGCATCTGAAACTGGTGGGAAGGAGGAACCGGTCCGAGTACTTACAGTAGAGTGGACTCCGTTAAAGGTACCATATATACCAGGTGGTGGTATTAAACCGAGCAACAGGTTTGTTATACCACTTAAATAGGCCATGGTGGAATTTGAACTTAGAATGTAAAGATACCGAGAGCTCAACAGCAAACTGCAAAGCATCCGGTCCGGTGTTCTTACAATTCTACCATCTCACCGCCTTAGGTTATTACTTTCTTCTCCCCGAAAGAATAAAAAGCAAAGTTGAACTCAGACAGATTTAAGATCAGACCACCGCCACAAATTCAGCGGAGAAGCATTTCATCCCGATGCTTTAACGACTCTGCCAATTTGTCACCGATTTCCATTCGTGAAGAATGTTGGGACCAGTACAACAGCAAAGCATTGGACTCTATCATTGAGCTATACATACCCCTAAATTAATGTTATTAATTTCCGTTTAACTGTTGCAGGTCAATACTCACAGGAAAGAAATGAGCGGAGAGGAAATTCCAGAGGCTTGATGTTCTAAGGATGAAAGATTGGACATAGTGGTAACGTTTTATTCGTTAAATAATTGGACTTGATACATTGGCTGCTCAGGATGGGCTTTGAAAACCGTGCTCTTGGATCGTTAAAACAAATTCCAGTGATCTTACTGCCTTGCGAAAAGAATTATTTCCGTCTTGGAGTCAGTAAAAAATTGAATAAAGAGAACCAAAAAATTGAAAGCCTTAGCTTTTTCTTTTGCACTGTCTACAAATTTCACATTAAATGTACCAGACTAGCATCCTAACTATAATACTAATGTTCTTACTTCAACAGCTGATTGCCTTGCATCATGCTGGAGAGAAAGCTGTCTGATTGCTATAGGCATCTATGCCAGCGATATTGATCATTGTCAAAAAGTTTAAGAATCAGGGATCCTAAGTTCACATTTTCTGGACTTCGAAAAAAATTGGTTTAAAATGTCAATTTTGTTACTTAAAAAACTTTTATCAAACTTGGAAATAATCATCATTTGGAGAAGGTAAATTAATTACTGGTTGTACTTATGTTATTTACAATTGCTTTATCAGTCTTCTTACAAACGTTATGAGTATCACAACTCATTCTATGTTTATTTTTTTTCTGAGGTTTTGTGCCTTTGAAAGCAATCCATATTCCCAAGATATTTCCCCGCCAAAAAATAGACTGATGGAAGTATGTTTAATTTATATGTTTAATTTATATGTTAAAAACGCTAATTCTCTTGGAAACGAAGGAACCCATCCAATTGATTTCAAGTTTACGTTTCTCTATAATTCTCAGATTTAATAGTTAATAAATTAGTATAAAGTTGCATTGCGACTAGAACGGCGTGACACAAAGTAGGATCAAACAAAAGGAAACAACAAAGCCGAATCAAGATTCCGGTCCAGATACGCATTATTAAAAAAAAGCTGATACAATCAAACCATTTAGGGTTTTCATTGCATCGCAAAACAGATAGACAAATGAATTATGAAAGAAAATAATGCTTTCAAATTTTGGCACAGAAACAGCAGCTTTTTAGGGGAGGAAGAAGTCAATTCTATAGATTCCAGTACTTGACTGGGATTTATATTATCGATCTCGAAAAGATGAAAGGCAAAGTGGAATTTGAACTTAGAATACAGAGACGGACGAAATACTGCAAAGCAATTTGTTCGGCGTGCTAACGGTTCTGCTAGCTGGCCACCTTTTTACGAGTGAAAATAATGATTTAAATATTAAAAAAAGGATTTGCGGTTCATATAATTCTTATTATTGAATAATATGAATATTAATGATGTAACATAAACAAACTTCACCACAACAAGGTTGGAACACTTTTGATAATGTGTTTGCTCGTGAATTGACCTGGGGTTAAACAACAACAGCAACAACAGTAACATCAACAGTTACATTAGTTTTCACTTATCGCATGAAGGAGATAACATCAGACTTCCCTTGAATACAAAAAAAAAAAAAGAAAGGTGTTTATCGTTCTTATTGTCACTAAACATTGATGTTAATGGTGTTTATGAACCGTTGACAGTAATTTAGTTTATATTTTCCTTTATGCTGTCTATCCCACTGAAATAGGCACCAAAATATTGCGTAAATATTTACGCCAAACTTAGGTCTATATTTTTTTCCATTTCAATTTTATATTGTGCTGAAATCTCTCCACAAATCTTCCTATGTTGTCATGTTACTTGTAAAAGTAGCATCTATCAACAACTGAATTAACTACACCACCTTCTGGTTCCTATAGAAATGTCAATGAGAAAAAAAAAAAAAGGCCAAACCAACACTGTGTATGTATAAGGCTATGTGATTAGTAAGAATCTCAATAGCTATAGTATGCAGAAACTTGAAGAAAACAATTTTACAACTGAAAATTTCGACAGCTGTCCAATCACAATATAAGAAAAAAAACCCCAGTTAGGGTGGCAATCAAGAGGGTATAATAAATTTGGCCAAAAAACACGGTTTCTACGGGAAAAACATTATTCTAGCATCAATATTAAGAAGCACTAATAAGAAAAATTATATTTATAAATGTATTTAATTAACCTGACCACTGTTTAAACAAAAACAGCGTCTGATCACTAAGGTAACATGATGTTACAAAGAAAGGAAAGTATTAGTCAAAACTTTTGAATGAACAAGACATTCACATGGCTTCGTTATTTTAAGATAAAGAAAAACTTGATGAAATAGAACCATGAAAATTTAAAAAGTAATTTTACTAATATACTATTAACAAAACAAAGTAGTATGAAGCATTTCATTACAACAATCAGCTCAATAAAACCTTTGTTTTTTTACCCTTAACATTTAGATAACCTAAATATCATATAGATCTTAAGAGACCGACAAAATTTAACATAAGTACCTGAAATTTGAATGATTTCTTGATTCAATGACGCAGGCCTACTATCTATTACAAGGGAAGGAGAATCTTTCTGAGAGGGGATAAAAATCATGAAATAAGCTGCAGACTGAAATAAGAACGTGGGGTCGAATGAACGACTAGATCCTTGAAGGTGTTGTTCTTGCAAGAATGCTGAAACCAGTATAAAAACATACTTTTGTTTCATTTTATTAATTTAAATTCTTCGCCGAGTTTCTCACAAATAGTTACTATCTTAAATGTTGTATTTCTCAACTTATACATTATTTATAGCATAAAGAGACTGATAAAATAGTCGAGATCCGGCAGCATTAAATTTCTAAATGTCTAGCTTTATTTAATTTTATATATTTATATTTTTACTCTAATGCTGCAAACAATGTGATTGCACAATAGATAAAACTCTGCATTTTCGTAAACACCCAGATTCGTTATATATAGTTTTATCTTTTTTATTCACTTCGTGGTACCAATATAATTTGAATCCAAGCTAACTGGTAACATCATTGATAATATCTACACTTAAGCTTCTATTCGAAGGTGATGTAATCGTCTATGGCAGTATTAACGTAAACCGTTTTTGATAAAATTTCTCAGGAGGAATTGAGAACCCAGATTTATTGCCCAATACATTCATCTCGTGTATAGTAACTGAGTTGTTACTAACAGTGACGAGTTAGTCCTACTGCATAGTACCTAAACACACTGAGTACAGAAAAAGGGTTATTTTTGCAAATTTGATCTTTTTTTGTGCCAAACAATATAAATTCGGCCGCGTAGCTGTCTAAAGCTTAGTAATCTAAAATATTTAGACAACACATTAAATTTGCGAATAAGGACACTCTTTTTCTTTTAAAGAATAACAGTTATCACTGTAAAGGAAAAGTTGTTAGTTTATGTCATGTAAAATTCAAGGCTAAATGATTCCAAGTTCTAAGTGTCTTATACGATTTATGTCTTTGGTAATTTTGAGCTTCTATGGAGGATGGATCTCACATAAATTATTGGTTGCAGTTGTAATTCTCTTCAAAAAGGAAAGAATCATATATCCTCTCGAATTTCGCTTTTAGTAGATTCAAACCTCGTTAAAAATCTGATATAATCAAATGAAAAAAAAAAAATATTTAAAAATTCCTATGAATTTACTTTGTTTCTTAGATTTTGTACTAAAATTTATTTCGACTGTTTTAATTGTATATCATTGTAATGTTACCAAGGAACAACTAGCAACCGTCAATACTGAACATCGAAACGTCATGAAAATTATCTGTGATAGTTTTGGATTAAGAACATTAACAGCAAAAAAGTTGTAAGATTTTGAAAATCGAGGAAAATAATAGATATTATTCAATTGTTATCTAAAAATCAGCGTCCGTTTGCTATAGAAACAGAACACCATAAAGAAATATAGACAATCAAATCAAGCACACACACACACACACACACACACACACACACACACACACACACACACACACACACACACACACAGAGATGTATGTATGTGAGTATATTGGTTCAAAATCGGTGCATTGAATAAAAATCCACTCGTGGTTATTGAATAATGTCACTTTATGCCAAAAGGTAAACTTGTCTATTCGATAAATAAGTCGATAACATAAGTACCAGATTGTAAAGTAACACATATACGTGATTTCCAGAATTAAATACAAAAGCTGCTCTATTAATTGTGATAAAAACTTGTTGTTACTAAAAATAAATGAATAAATAAATTTTAAAATTCTATAATCAATGTATTTCCACCGTGAAATTTCTTCGTTCTATTTCACTGGAAGTTTTCAAACTCTCAAATAGAAATAGGGGTTTCGTATGGCAACACACAGTTCAATTTTGTAGGGGTGCGATAAAGTGAACTATGCATTGAACGGAATATTGTTTAGATCAACGAAAGCACTATTTTGTGACACAATGTTTCTGTAGCGTTTAGTGTATTCTTGTTTGTCATTTTATTTTTGTTATTGAATGATTGAAGGCAATAAAAAGACTAAAATATTAACTCGATGAGTCGGAAAGAAGCTTTCAAATAGTATGTAGTTACATTCTTCCACGTTTTAAGTTTAAGTCGCTGATTTTTATTACTCCAAAGTCACTAAAAATAAGCAACAACGATGATTCGATTTGTTGTATCTCTCCCAAGAAAACTTTACCTCAGTATTTGACTGGTACTTAATTTAACAAACACATGGCACAATTAAAAATCATTATGTATTTCGTACAATGATTCACATACCGATTTTTTGTATCTATCAACCACTGAAATGATAACAAAAAAATGATAAATGACTTCGAACGTAACTAAAACGTGAAAACGTGTTTACAACTCATAATAATCAACTACGTCATAATAATATATAACACGATGGCTGTTGTGTGTGTGTGTGTGTGTGTGGACATGTCTATTCAGAAACAGAAAAGCGGTATGAGGAAGGGAAAGATGGAGTGAAAGTGGAAGATAAGAATATAATTAGAACGTGAGTGGACAAGAGAGAGAGAGAGAGAGAGAGAGAGAGAGAGAGAGAGAGAGAGAGAGAGAGAGAGAGAGAGAGAGAGAGAGAGAGAGAGAGAGAGAGAGAGAGACAGACAGAGAGAGAAAGAGAGAGAGAAAGAAAGAGAGAAAGAGAGAGAAAGAGAGAGCGAGATAGAGCTGGGGGCAGCAGGGAGAGGAAAATGAAAACACATATGCTACTGAGAGAGACGAGATGAGGTACAACTGATAATTGAAATACATTGATATAGATACACAATATCAAGCAATCAACTGGGAAACGTAAACTATACATCGCATGTAGAAAAACAAAACGATGTTATCTTTTTGTCTAATATATTTTATGTCATTGTCGATTGTCGTAATTTTATACTTGAAACAGATCCAAGATGACCTCACAAAAAGAAAAAAATCTTAAAAAAAGACCAAATAGAGTATTGTTATTTTTAACAGTGGCTCAGCAGCTATCCCATGAATGTAATTTGTTAAAAAATATTAGGCATATCGATTATGAACTAACCTTATATATGTGTGTAAGTGCGAATAAATATATATATATATATATATATATATA
>NC_068982.1:129992960-129993776 GCF_001194135.2 Octopus bimaculoides
ATGTATCTAACTTCTGAACTTGTTGGGGAGATCCAGGCCATGATTAACAACGACCCTTCCAAGTCAATTAGGTCTATCGTCAGGGACATATAATGTCTGAGTTTCTTATGAGGCAGGTAGTGCATGGAGACATTCGGTACTCCTCATACAAGATGAGAAAGGGCCAGTTTTTATTCCAAGCCATCAAGGACAAGAGAATGGACCGCGCTGCGAAGCTTTTGAACAAACTCAAGCATCTCCTCCAACCGAACATGCTTTCAGCTTGGATCAAATGGTGAAAACACAAAACAACAGTTGGGTTGCCGCGTCCCCAAAACATATACCGATAGTGATAAAAATCAAGCATTCGGTCAACATCATGGTGTTTGGAGTGATCACTAGTGATGGCGACGTTATGCCTCCATTCATCTCCCCACACGGCCTGAGACTCAATACGGAGGCCTATATCAAGTGCTTGGAAGAGGTAGTGCTGCCTTGAGTGAAGAGGGTGGCTGCTGGAAGACCCTATGTCTAGCAACAGGACTCTGCACCATGCCACACAAGCAAGGGAACCCAGTCAAGGCTGTCAGACAATTTCTGCGACCACATTACCCCTAACATCAACCTCCTTGATTATTATGTGTTGGGCGCAGTTGAGCGAGAGAACAACAAAACTCCTTGTAACACCAAAGATGAACTGAAAGTAAGGATTATAGCAGCATTCATCAACTTAAAACAAGGAGACCGTCCAGAAGCTTTGCAGGAGATTCTGAAGTTGTCTGGAAGCCGTGGTTGAAGTCAATGGCAATTTTATTGAATAAATTTACTCTTTAGTAT
>NC_068982.1:129993786-129994024 GCF_001194135.2 Octopus bimaculoides
TTTTGTTTATTTTTATGTGTCTTGACTATACGTGTACTGATGAGTAAAGGTTGCATAATACTGCAATTATTACGAAATCATGATCTACCGTTTAGTCTGCTTTTAGAGGATTATCTTTGAGGGTCGCATTCCCACGCGTTCGGTAAAAATGTGTTTATATGATAGTTTGACTTTAGAGTCCCTCTTAGCGTGAGGCATTTATGTATAGTAATGCCCTTATATATATATATATATATAT
>NC_068982.1:129995475-129996601 GCF_001194135.2 Octopus bimaculoides
ATATATATATATATATATATATATACACATCTTTAAACTGTTTCTGCTTCAAAGCTGTAGTCATGATGGGGTACCAACGTTGACTGTGCTACACCATTATTTGAAGCCTTCTCTGATATGTGGCATTTGGTGAATGAGGGAGTTTGATGCTACTACCCTCATCTGTGTTTCCTGCCGTGAGGTAGGCTCATCTGGAATCCTTGACAGAAGGAGGTCCAGTTTTGTTTTCAATACACCCACATCCACACCATGCAGTGAAATGAAGTGTTTTGCTCAAGAACACAACGCGTCGCACGGTCCAGGAATCGAAACCACAATCTTACGATTATGATGCTGACATCCAAACCACTAAGCTACGCGCCTCCACACACACACACACACACACACACACACACACACACACACACACACACACACACAAACACACATATATATATATATACATGTATGTATATATATATGAACATATATATATTGACATGAACAATGATGCATCTTTCCAAGTGCATATTACCAATTTGGTGATAAAATGCTAACGACTAGCTGGATGGATCCTCCGAACTTCCAAAATAAGAGAAGAAGAGACAATGATGGTCCTTTGGAGGGCATACATCCTCAGCCGCTTGGACTGCAGCTCTCAACTATGGTTACCACACAATATAAAATTAATGGTGGAACTCGAAAGAATCCAACGAAGCTACACAATGCAATGCAACGTATCAGCTACTGGAAAAGATTGAAAGAATTAAACCTCTTCTCCCTAGAACGAAGGCGGAAAAGATAAACAGTAATATGCACCTGAAAAATCCTGGAATGTCTTGTACCAAACTTAGGCATTGAAAGTTACACAAACAGCAGAATGGTGCGCCACTGCATCGTGCCAAAGATCCCAGCACCTCCATCAAAATACAGGACGTTATATTGCAACAGCTTGGGTTTCAACGGCCCACAGCTCTTCAAAATCCTTCCAAAATGCCTGAGAGACTCATTCTAACATTTTTCTAACATTTTTCTGACATAATTTAAATATATACTTTAACCAAGTAACACAAGCCTTCTGTAGTTTTTTCACTCTTATTATCTTTTATATATATATATATATATATATATATATATATATATGTGG
>NC_068982.1:129997440-130005475 GCF_001194135.2 Octopus bimaculoides
TATATATATATATATATATATATATATATATATATACATACATATACATCACGTGATCACGTGACCGATTAGACTATCATATGTTGTTATTCATCGCTGGTCACAATGCGCTTTGCATTGTTTTAGCCTTCGAATAACGTCACTCCGCGCTGATCGAAACGGGGACTAGAGCAACGTCGAATGAAATATTTTTCAACCGTGAGTGCAACACCCTAACCACTAGATCATGTGCCTTCACACACACATACACACACACACACGCATACATGTATATACATGCACATGCTTATAAACATAGGAAAAGGCATTGCGTTTGCCATTATGAATGTACTCAATCCAGTGACATACTACAACAGTTTTATTCGAGACTGACCAACCTCACCTTATTTTAAAATAATCTTTCCCACCGTCTTAATCTCTTTCTTGCAACCCTAGATGATTCAAATCGTTTTAGAGATGGTGTCACGATAAACACACGGAAAGCACTCAGATGACTTGTATTTTTTATCACATTGTAGTAAAAGACATTTAACATGAGGAAAACTTAATAGAATAGGTTGTTTTTTTCCCTCCCGAAAATGTCACGCCTGAGAAACTAAAGTAATTTTATGCAATATGTCATTTCGTGCAAATCGCATATTGCCATATGACTAACCTTTTTGCTTAAACTTGAAATATCTTCAGAGGCTTTAGTACCGAGATCAGATTGGAGACGTTATTTTAATTGAACAATTAATTAGTGATAATAAAAACAAAATGCGTATGAGGTATTCTTTATCATCTAAGAATATAATAAATTAAAGCTAAATATTTTGATCAACTTTACATTGTATGTCTAGGGTCTGAGGTGAAATATATTTCTCTCGGGGAAGTTAAACTTAGCAGTGCTATTTAATGAAACAATGTTCTGGCTGTTTACATTTGTGAGCTATATCAAACACAACATGATATCTATTTACAGCAAGGTGAATTGTACCCTGAGAAATAGGTCTATTAGCAATATACATAGCGCAGAAATAAAGATTAGATATAAATTACCGATCTTTCGTTAGGCAGTGCCGGAATCGAGTATAACCTGGTAGCATGTACAGAGTTCTTGCTAATTGTTTTAGGTGCCAATGTTGTTGCAAGCTGACACAGCACAGATATCCAATAGCTTCTCACGCTGACCCAGCGGACACATGCGGGACAGCTGAAGGGAAATAGGGTTTCACTAGTAGTCGGTTGGTATTTATTCCGGTTGAGTAGACAGGAGCAACGTAAAATGAATTATTTCGCTCCCTGGCCAGGAATCAAATCAACGACCAGGAGCTTAACACCCTAACCACAAAACCACGCATCTTCAATAGTTATGAAATTTTAAGATAGTATCCCTGATAGAATATATAAACATTAATCCCTCGACTATCGTGGGTGTTACGTTCCAGAAAACCGGCGATAGGTGAAAATCCGTGAAGTAGAAACAGTACTGTATTGTATACTTTTTAAAATTATTTTTATAATTTGTATATATTTATTTTATTATAAATGCAAAACAACACCACAGAGGAATCGACGTAAACCGCGATAGGTGAATCGCAATATGGCGAGGGATTATTGTATCTTTATAGTTGTCATGTATTCTATCAGAGAACATCGTCGGGTACTGGCTTAAAACTTTGAAACGCTTAGATAAATTCCGAAACATCATAACTTTAGGCATAATTACTCACTTATGAAAATATCTTGTGAGTGAAATAAAAATCTCATGTATGAAGACTAGAACTTTCATAGACGAAATGCTGTTTTTATACTTATTCTATGGATGCAGCGTGGTCAAATGGTTGGAATTTTTGCCTTGCAAATACACTCGGTATCTTAGGCGAGTATTTTTCATCATAGCCTCGGGTTGACTCAAGTTTTGCGAAGGAAAGTGGGTAAACGGTAGCTACTGAATATGTTAATAACTGAAGCAGATAAACGTTAGGAAATGTTCTCTATGCTTGTTGTTGTTGTTGTTGTCGTCGTCGTTGTTGTTGTTGTTGCTGTTGTTGTTGTTAGTTGCTAGTCAGCCATGATTCAAAGAGGTGGAACCAGTGATGTTCAAGTTGTGACCATCCTTATTTCTCAGGTTGTGTTTATCTATAGCTATCTAATACGCCCTTTCCTTTTTAGGGTAGTAGAGTGTGCTTTGAGGGAGATTTGATTAATATTTCTTGGAGACGAAATGACTTAGAAGAGGCTTACATATTGGCTAGTATTTCAATGTATACGTTGTTAATAAAACATCTATTCTGATCCTGTGAATGTTATTAATTTTGTTCATTGTTATTTCAAACTATCTATGAACTTCAGATTATATCGAACAAATTTGCATGGATAAGTTCTAGAAACCATATTTATGGCAATAATAGGAGGTTATTAAAAACTGTATAAAGCATCATATCCAAGTACGAAATGAAAATGAAAATGAAAATGAAAATGAAAAAGATATACCGAGAAAACAAAATTCATTTGAATTCCAAGGCTTCTTTCCAAATAATACCTTTAATATGAACTGCTGCTTATTGTTGGGAATACTATTCATAAACGATAATCTATAAAATCTAAATGCAGTTAAATCTTTGCAGTAATATATATTTTAATTACTTCTCTTAAGCTGGTGAAATCACCACGGTGTAACCCTAACCCTTTTAAAAGCATGAGTTATGTTGAAGAGCTAAGCGATATATTTATCCCACGTCTCCATTTTTAATAGCACTTATTTTACATATGTACGCTCACGCACTCGCGAGCACTCGCGCGCACACGCACACACACACACACACACACACACAAACACACACACACACACACACACACACACACACACACACACACACACACACACACACACACACACACAAATAACCACCCTCCACAGGTACTCACACATGCACAGGCATACATAAACATATAAAATATTATTATAATATTAAGCTATAGAAAGAAGGAGAGAAAAAGAAAGCATTATGTTATAGAGAATTGACGTTGAATCATGGAAATTAACGTAGATACTTAAGAAATTGAGTTGACTAGAGGCCACATCCGTGATTAGCCGGACGCTTTTCAAGGGTCAGATATAACCTAGTGTAAAGGTCGCAAGCTGGTGCGTTTTTTTTCTGGTTTCAATTGACTCAGAATAATGACAAATTGCCTCGTTTATTAAAAATGAGACTGTTCTTAGCACCCTTTAAGCAGTTGGTGAATAACTTTAAAATAATTTCGGTGTGGGTGATAAAATATCACCAGTTGTCATAGTTATTTTAATCGCTTGTTTAAGCACTGTTTCGCATTATTTCTGCCAGAAACTTATGTACGTAGAAGATATTTATTTCAAATTTTGGAAATTGGCCAGCAATTTTAGGGAGAGGGGCAAATCGATTACATCGATCTCAATACTTGACTGATATTTTATTTTATCGACTCCGAAAGGGTGAAAGACAACGTTGACAATGGCGGAATTTTAACTCGGAACGGAAAGAGCTGGAGTGAATACCGCATTTTATACTTAGAAAATACTGAACATTCTGTATAGTTTCTTTTATAGAAATGATGCAAAAATTGTTTATTTGCGTCATTAAACCTACACATTTTTCAGTGTCATTATACATATCTTTTAGAATATTCTTATCCTGTGTTTTAATCTACTTCTATGTAAACGGCTGCAATGTTTCCTTTTATCTAATAAATCATACCCGATTAGACGTCAAGATGTCGATCAACATAAGTGCCGTTAATAGAGGTTTCTACAATAGGTAAAAATACAGCAGTACTGAGGGGAAGGAGTTACACGACACCAGCAGCCTCAATATATGACTAGTACTTTATGTCATCGACCCTGAAAGGATAAAAGGCAAAGTTGATTCTGCCAGAATTTGAACAGAACCGCAACAAACACTGCAAGATATTTTGTTTTGATTCTCTAACGATTATGTCAGAATTGTTAGCACGCCAGACGAAATTCTTAGCGGCATTTCGTCTGTCCGTACGTTCTGAGTTCGAATGTTTATTATCATGTTTATTTGACTATATACTTGCACGAGATCATCTATTTATGAGTCGCACATTTGTATTTAAAAAAACGCATTTAAATTCAGATAGCGATAGATTTCGAACTGAGAAAATTCGCACGTAATTAACAGCTCCTTATGCTCTGATAACACCAATGCACTTTGTTTTGCATTTTATTTTTGTCCTGGGAGAAAACATGTAAAGCTAGATTAATGATGTCCACAAAAAGAAGTAAACTCGATTGCTAACACAAACACTACTCAAAATAAGCTAGCAGTATGAAAAGTCATGGTAGACTACAACTGGTTAGACAAAACGAAGTGATAAGATGATGCAGATAGCTGGACCATAACAGTTCAGAAAAGAAAGCCGAAGAGAAAGAGCGATTCACTTCTGATATGACAACTCGTGAGTATACTTATGGATAATAATAACTGATATTGATGGGTATACTATTATGCTCCCGAGCTTTATTTTCCTTGAGGTGAAAGTCAAATCTAGGACTAGTGGGAAATATAAACAGACAGTCAACCTTCTGCTGCAACGATCGTAGTATCAGGAATGTGCACGACAGGGAAGTACCGTTACTTTTATAAGGGCACAAGGAGTGAGTTGCGATGCTGCGTCTTTCATCGAAGTGCTGTCGGTGTCTGGGAAAGGAAGTTTTAGCCTAGCCGTACTATTGTCGTCATCGGGGCTCATCTTTGGGAGGAACACACACGCACACACACACACACACACACACACACACACACACACACACACACACACACACACACACACACACATTCCGATGTATCCAATACCTTGTGAGTGGAAAATTGGTCGACGGAAACACACACACATGCGCGCGCGCATAATCAAAGACCGTGAGTGCTTAATGTGTCTATTTCTGGACGAAAAGAAAAAAAAATTGCAACATTGACCGAAATAAAACCTAGTTCCACCAGTCATAGACCCATTCATTAAATACGAATAAAAGTAAAAAAAAAAAAAAAGGAAAACCTTAAAACGCAATATTTAAAAGAAACAATTTAATATTTTATAAAATGTCTAGTCAAAAGTGAATAAGACGTCTTTTTTATATTCTATGAACATTTCAAGTCAGTCTTTATGTTAGAGAAATACGAGTCAATGGATTACAGATTAAATCTTGCCTCCAAGTATTTATATTCGTAAATAGGAAGAACGCTGTCAAGAAAATCATATATGAATTCTACAAACTTTATCCTGAATACTACCAACAATCAACTCCTTGCTCAAGCTACGCACACCGTAAAATTCTTTCATCACATCCCGTCGTGTTCTCAATTGAATTGCCGCTGTGATTAAAAATATTCTTTTCCTCTATATTAGCTGTTACACGTTCTTATCTTGAGAATTTTCAACAAGTTCTAGTTTTTTTTCTTATGTGAGGCGCATTCATACTTCCGATTTAATAACTCCTTTAGCATTAGTTGGCGGTTTTACGGTAGTAGATCTAACAGTAAAATTTTCATCATAAAAAATTTTCAACACGTTCCCATTTTCTATGTGAGATACATTTACACTTCCAATTAAACATTTTCTGAAGCGTTGGTTAACTATATTACAGTAGCAGTTATAAAAATGAAATTTTACTCAATAACTGCTTTTGGATATATAAAATTCTGGAACAAGGGATTGTAAACAAGTTTCTAATCTGTCTAAACTAATTTTCAAGGACGTTCAGTTATTTAGACTATGCCATAATTTAGCTTTTATTAATGCAGTAATTTTTTTTATATTCTCATTGCATCTTATACTTTTCCTATTATAGTAGATCAAGCTGGTATAGCAAAATAATTACAGGTACCCAATTTCTCAATATTAAGAGTTTCGAGACTTTAATCTTTTCGGAAATCAGTTGTCAGTAGTTTTTAGTAATAAATTATGAAAATTGACCAGAAATAAAAGTGAGATTGTATGTATACACTGGTTAAATGTTAAATAAAGTTTTATGTTTTACTACTGCTTTATTTGTATATTTCAATACTTTAGTGGTAAGGTTATTATTATTCTAGCAAATTAAATCGTTATAATTTTTCAACATAACCATTCTTCCTTGGACTTATCCTTCTCCAACAGACCAGGATCTGGATCAAAGATATCATTCAGACGGATGTTAATACGGTTGGTGCGTTATCTTGAAAGCTTATCTTTCTTTGGGGATTAGAGAATGGAATTTGGTAACACTTCTATTCTGTGATTAAAGTTTTTGCAATCATTTGGAGCTATCATTCTGTAAATTGGAATTATGAGTGATGATACTTCAAATGACACTACAATTAACACTTACGAGGTTTACTTGCCAAATTTTACAGTTGATTTCTTTGAGAATGCTTCAAGAAGAAAGATAAACTTTTTTATCCGAATTCAAGATGGCTTTAAAACGGTTACAAAGTACATCATGACGATTTCGGAGACAAAAGCTACACTTATATGTATTGTAAATGGATTTATAAGAGGCACAACTGAATTATTGGCAGGAGCATATTGTTCCATTTAGGTGAATTGATGAACATCAATAATAATCTCTGATATAGGTCACAAGGCCAGAAAATGGGGCAAGATGGTAAAGTGGGGTTAATATCGATCCCAATACTTTAGAACATAAAGACCCGGTTCAGATATCGCAAGGCATTTTGTCCGACGATTTGACGATTCTGCCAAGTCTTTCAACTTTCAAACATCTGTAGGAATAACAATCACAAATAAGACTAATAGATAATAAATAAAAGATTATATTGGATGCAAGGAGCAAAAGGGCAACGAAATGTTCTGCATTTAGAGTGACATTATGACGTTTTATGAATAACGTAAGCAACATCTGGCAGAATTTCAATAGCCAGAACAAAACTTAAGTGGAAGAGGGAAAAAGTCGTGGACGGAGTTACACTGAGAGAAGTGGTTATAATTGGATGTGTCAACATGGATAGGAGTGGTGAACTCGCAGTTCTTTTGCAGGCTTTATGATTCAGAGTGCTTCACTGATGGTGCACGGGTGAGCTGCGGCTAGTCTAGCAAGCAGGTACAAATGCAAGAATAACACAAGCAACAGCAACACTTTTAGTAACAATAACAGCTAAAACAACTGCGAGGCAAACAAAGAAGTCTGTATGCGGTTATTCGACCTACAACAAATCACATATTGCCGTCTTAAATAAAAAAGCATACATTGGACAATATAATTTTTGGTGTGCAAAAAGGTAAAATGGTTACGAATGGGAGGCTTTTGATCATAAGTTTATCCAATCAAGGCCGACATGAAATCAAACAACAGCAATAACACAAACATTTAAAACAAAAATGTCATATAAGTAAGGCAATCTATTTCTACACAAAGTTTACATTTATTCTTAAACAACATTTCCTTAGAAAGGCATCAATACACAACTACATCAGGTTTTTTTGTTTTGTTATTCAGAGCTGAATGGTTTATTTGTTAATGTTCTTGAAGTGATGATGTGTCAGTTGGATGAAAAATATTCTGTCACTCCAACTTAAGAGATGACGGATAAGCGATTCTTTAGTTCCTGTTTGAGCCAAATACTTCACGAGAAATCCACTAATTGCTTACAATGAACTGAGACGACTGTTGTTCGCATGAGGCAGACTTTAGTCATTAATTACTTTGTCACTTGTGGACCGAGGTTCTATGACTTCTACCTATATGTTAAATCTTGTTTTGATATATGTCTTTGTTTTAAGTTGAAATGTAAAGTTAAAGACGATGTTTGGTTGCAAGTAGGGAATTAGTTACATTTTATATAATTGTTATCTCTAAATAGACGCAAGTCTATTTATATATGACATGGTTAAGAAGTCCGTTTCTTGGTTCGATCCCACTGTATAACACATTGGGTTATTATATTCTAATACAGTCTCGAGTCGACTAATGTAATGTGAGTGTATGTATATATATGTATATATGTGTATATATATATGTATATATGTATGTATATATATGTATATATGTATATAT
>NC_068982.1:130005841-130007954 GCF_001194135.2 Octopus bimaculoides
TATATATATATATATACATATACATGTACACACACACACACACACACACACACACACACATATATATATATATATATATATATATATATATACATGTACATATACATATATATTTATATATACTTATACATGCACATACACACACGCACTCACCCCCATCCACATACACCTACTTATATAATGGATTTCGGTCGGAATTTCTAGCGATGAATGCTCACTGCTCAATGTGGAGTACCCTTTTTAAAGGCTCTGGGGTGAGATTTGAAAGCTTTTGGCTGCTGCTTCTAAACAAAGCGAGCAACCTCGTGGGATTCCCACGTTGGATAGATTATTATTATTTAGTTTGTAACAATGTTGCGAGTACCATAGGGCAGGAGGTAAGTTGCAGGCAATTCCTTAGTTTATGTTTGCTAAATTAGAAATATTCTAGGAGACGACAAGAACATCACTATGTTTGATCTCTAGAGATAAATAGCGAATCATCATCATGTCTATTTGCAAACACAAGTAAAATTGTAGCTACAAACTGATCTCACTTTCCAGCCATAGCTATTTCACTTCACTAACAATGAAAAAAGCATGAACATCACAGCACGATCATAGGAGTCTCTCAGTGGTGCTTCTATCTTCTTGAGATAGCAACCAAATCTCATTCATATCACATCTTACTACCTTCTTAAAAGAAAACATTGAATAACAGTCTTTGATACAATATGTTCGAAAAATAAAAAGACGGGATGGCCATAGCGAGAATATATTTGTTCATTGTTCTACACCATCTGAGTTTAATGGAACTAAACAACAACTACACGATCATTAGATATTTTCGTTTAAAACATTTAAGGTTCGTGTTTAGTAATGGTTATTCTGGTTGTAGGTCCCAAGGGTCCCAGAGAATCAGACTCTCATCGAGCCGAATCCGTGACTCCTAATTTGATTCCAGGTTATTTCACTTCTTATACTTCACTAACGCCCATGGGACAGTCAAAAACACCATAATATCTCATTTTATTTGTATATAAATCTTGAATTTTCATGACTATCTTTTTACAAATAGTAACACATATTTTATGTGAACAAACAATGCTGGTCTGTATATACTATCTAATGGAATTCAAGATCAGGTGCTTAATCTATTGAATGAAAGTTAAATGTTTAGCTTCTCGTTCATATCTTAGTAGGTAGGCTACCACACAAGTAAACAGACACATAATTTATGCATGCATGTATGTATGTATGCATGTATGTATGTATGTATGTATGTATGTATGCATGCAATATATTCATATATGTATATGTATATTTAACTTTAATAGACAGAGAGGTTAGTAAGTATTTAGAACAGACTTTTGAACGTTATTGCCTTCGTTCTTAATGTCGGAAGCATCGCTTATCTATGTTGCAAGGAAATTAAATTTTATTTGAAGAAGGCGCGATGGGCCAATACGGTATTTCACCGCAGCATCTCATACTAACTTTATAGGTAATAAAGTCCTTTTATTTTTCTTACACAGAAATCTTGAAACAGTATACGCAACAAAACGTTTAGAGAAAGCATTTCCACCTAGATGCCTTTGTAGCGAACAGAGTTCTCATTGAAGCAGTAGATATAGTTTCTGCATAATATATTCACAACCTGTCAGTTGTAGTATTTTTCTTTTGGCTAAGCAAGCATAGACACAAATTATTTTCTCTACACCTCTCTTTCCGCATATGTATGCGCGTGCGCACGTGTGTTTGCGTGTGTGTGTTTATATCAATTATCTTTATTACTACTGTGGCAGACAATCCTTTCGAGATTGCACTCACGCAAGACATTACTAATGTATTTGTATCAGCATTTCATCAGTCAAGCTTACATCTTCGTACATAATGTATAAACGCCTAGTTAGAATAGAGGCAGCTGATGAAGGAATAATTCCAAGTGGCTATCTGTTTTCCTATGTGTTCGTTCCGTTGTCTGTAGTTCATTTTTCTAACGTCCTGTACCTTGATATGCATCTATATACACATGTAGATGTAAGTATGTACATATACGTGTGTATACATGCATATATATTCTTTGTATTATTATTATTATTAATATTATTATTATTATTATTATTATTATTAT
>NC_068982.1:130008685-130009924 GCF_001194135.2 Octopus bimaculoides
ATATGTGTGTGTGTATGTATGTATATTTATGTATATATGTATACATATGTGTGTGTGTGTGTGTGTGTGTGTGTGTGTGTGTGTGTGTGTACGTACGCACGGGTGTGTATACTGGTAGTATGCGTACATAAACATAAGACCAAACGAGAAGAAAATACGTAATGACCTTTCTTAAATGCAAGTTCAAAGACAATACTAATTTTACTTTAGTACATAAGACATTCGTCTTGTCGATTAAGTTTCATGATTTATCAACAAAGCTGTTCTTTGTTTAACTACAATTAAATCTTATCTAACCATCAATGTCTTGATTTATTTTATACCTTAACAAGAAAACGATAAGGCAATTGTTGAAGCTTTGTTTAAGCAACGATAATACTTTTTCTGCCGAATTTTATTCTTAACGTTGGCAAACGGATTAATATTATTTACATAAAGTTTCATTTATTATTCACTATAGATGCAGGTGTTTCTCGTTGATAATATATCGTTCATTGTTAACCCCAGTAAGAAAATATTTCTCCCGTTTTAAAGGTTAACGTTTTCGACCTAGATATACCCCCAAAATATTTATTCTTTAAAACATACACCCAACCCATTATTCCCCACCCCCATCTACAACTGCGTTTCCTATCTTTCGTGGCGTTCTTAACAAAACATTGTTCCGAGATCACATAACTCTGACGTTTATGCTTATTTTTTCTACAGTCGTTCTCGTCTTCGTTTCACCAAATGCAATAAACCCTTTGGCTAGAACAGGTGTGGTTGCATCCCAAACCATCTCGACGCCATCAGAATATTTAAGACAGTCTGACAATCAATTTACAAACACTTTTGGGTTAGTAATGAAGTAGGGTGGAGTGAGTTGCCAAGAGCCAGTCAACAAGGCGGCAACAGGATGTAGCACAACATTAAAAGAAGCCATGTAAGCACTTTGTTTATTTATTTGAGGGCAATATAAATCTTTCAGTGGGTGTCCATCATCTTTCCTCATTCTTTCATCTTCAGTAAAAATGTCGATGTTGAAATATCGCAAATGAAACGACGACAGCAGACTGCAAGTGCTACTAGCAAACATCAGGTTGTGTGTGCGCGCGCGTTCAAATGTGAGTGCGTGGCACCTTGGGCAAGTGTCTTCTACTATAGCCTCAGGCCGACCAATGTTTTGTGAGTGGCTTTAGACGGAAACTGACAGAAGCCTGTCGTACACACACACACACACACACACACACACACACA
>NC_068982.1:130010507-130014416 GCF_001194135.2 Octopus bimaculoides
TATATATATATATATATATATATATATATATCTTCGTTTCAATATGATAAATCAGGAGAAGAGCATACCCTATAAAATATTATATATGCGAATGGAATAATTTGTAGAGTTTAGGTGCTTGAAGTTTTGGTTAACTTCTAGCAAGTTATCTTGTTGGATATCAATGTTTTGTTGTGCACATTTAATAAATACGCCTTCTCTCTCTTTCGTTATATCTGTTTCTCTCTTTCTCGGTTGTGAAAGTTATCATTCATACAAACTTGTAACATTTGTCATTCAGATATTTGGAGTCAGTCTTTACTTCATAAGATATTGGCGCGTCTTTATCCAGTTCATAAACGACTTTCAGAAAATACACAAGTGATTGAAAATAGTTTTCGGAATAGTTTTACTCGATCAGACTGGCTTTGGGATGAATAAAACAACAAATATTTAGTTACCTTCACCCCGAATTTCATTTCAATTATGTTTCCTTGAAGATATATGTAATGTTTGAAAGTATATTTCGGATTAACCCACTGGTGGAATCAAAATTCTGCGACAAAAATGTTAAAAACAAATAAAATGTACTTATTCCAAGAATTTTGCTCTCTTTTAATTAAGTGAATGACATATCTAAGCAAGTATAAAAGGGAAACGACATCATAGTATTAAAATGCACCAAGAAAATTGTACACCCCTTAATGTACTAATTATAGATGATATAAGCTACAAATTCTCAGCTACAAATTCAGCTGGTATCTCCATTCAATTATAATTCTGTCCAATTGCGTATCAAAGTCCCAGGTTGAAATTTAGAATCAGCATAGAACAGACAATTACAGTTTGGCGTTTGAAAAAAAATTTAATGTTTGATGAAACAATTTATTTAAATATTTTATAATGCTCGATGCCAAGTTTAACACATAGATAAAGGTCCAAGTTCACGATTTCCCCATTTACTAATGAAAATTGAGCGCACGCGAACACGCACGCACGCACACACATACACACTCACACACACAGTTTGGAAGCGAAAGGACAATAATAATAATAATAATAATAATAATAATAATAATAATAATAATAATAATAATAATAATAATAATAAACGTCTTGTGACATGCAACACCAATTCCTAAAATTCTGATGGCAAATTGAATTGTATATATACATACGTACTTCAGTAGTATTAATATATAAAAAAAATGTTGGGTCTTCAATGAGTGAAAAGGTACTTTCTTGAGTTTTGACAGCAATTTAAATAGAAAATTATATTATTGAGGTTGGATAGTTTAATCATACTACAAATTAATTTTGGGAATGTTTAATATTTAGCTGAAATTAATATTGTGTAAAGGTCACTCTTAAGGTTCAATTTCTCAGATTTATACGCAGGAGTGCGCGCATAAACGCACACACACACATGTGTGCGCATATAGACCCATGCCCACACACTCACAAGCATATATACGTTTGTGTTAATGAATGTACAAGACACAATTGATCACTTACATCTCAAGTAACATTATTAGCGATAGCAAAGCTGCTTTCAATCTAGGCTATTGGCTCAAGTGTTGGAGTGTATTTGCACGTTAGAAGTATATAGTTCATCGTTAAGTAAATGCTTACATTCTGATTCATATGACCGGAACAGACAAGGACAAAATGTTAGAAGTAAATCTAGGTTAAATAAAAGAGGTTACGGAGTGAGCTTTGACGATGATGCTATGTTGTTGCTATTGTTGTTGTTGTTGTTGTTGCTGTTATTATTATTATTATTATTATTATTATTATTACTATTATAATTATTATTATTAAGGCGGCGAGCTGAACGAAATGCTTAGCGGTATTTCGCCCGTCCCTACCTTCTGGGTTTAAAATCCGCCGTGGTCGACTTTGCCTTTCATCCTTTCGGAGTCAATGAACTAAGAACCAGTGAAACACTGATCGATGTAATCGACTCATCCTCTCCCCCCAAATGGCTGCCTTTGCGGAAAAAATTGAAACCATTATTATTATTATTATTATTATTATTATTATTATCATCATCATCATTATTATTATTAGGGCGGCATTACTGTTGCGGACGAAATGCTTAGCGGCATTTCTTCCGGTTTAACGTCCTGAGTTGAAATGTTGCCGAAGTCCACTTTGCCTTTCATCCTTTCGGGGTCAATAAATTAAGTACCAATTAAGCAGTGGAGGCGATGTAATCAACTAACCACCTACCCCAAAACTTAAGACCTTGTGCCCAGATTACGCTAGTCAAAATGTTTAGAAGCATTTCTCCCAACTTTATGCTCTAGATTGAAATCTGCCTTTCATCCGTTCAGGGTCTGTAAAATAAGTACCAGCAGAACACTGCAGTCGTTGTAACCGACTAATCTTCTTCCCTCCCACAAATTTCAGACCTTGTGTCTATAGTAGAAAAAATTATTATTATCAAGGCAGCGAGCAGGCAGAATCCTGAGCATGCCAGACAAAATTCTCAGTGGTATTTCTTCTGGTTTTTCCGTTCTGAGTTCAAATTCCACCGAGATCGACTTTACCTCTTATCCTTTCGGAGTCGATACCAGTCGAACACTGGGACCGATATAATCGACCACGCCTCCTGCCAAAATTTCAGGCCGCAAAGAATAATTAAGGTGGTGAGCTGCCAGAATCGCTTGTTCCAGTATCACCGACGTCAACTCAGCCTTTCATTCTTTCGGATGCCGATAAAATAAAGTACCAGTCAAATGTTGGGGTCGGTGCAATTAACTTTCACCCTCTCCTTAAATCTGTTGGCCTTGTATCAAAATAGAAACAATTGTTGTTGTTGTTGGTCTTCTTTTTCTTCATCTTAGTTTATAAATCAAGTTCGCCTACTACTGCTGGGATATCGAAGCTGTGGCGGTATGAATCTGAGGGTAGCACTGATAATTTCGCCCAGATACCAAGCTTGGATTACTCTTAGTTTACCTTTCATTTCCTTTTATCGATTCACTGTTTGAATACCAGTTGGTTTCGCTCCTTAGTCATTGAGATACATTAGCCACACACGACAACCACGAGATGATTCGGTGCCAATTCCTCCACAAGACACAAACTATCACGTATTGCACTGGCTGGCAGCCTGCCACTTCGAACTGCGGGAATACGAAGCAATCATTCAAGCTGGCTAAGCATACATCAATGAACTTTCGAATGTAAAAGAGACACCATACGAAACAGCAGCAGCAACAGCAGCAGTAGCGGCGGGGGTAGCAGCTGCGGTGGCGACGACGATGGCGGCATCAGCAGCAGCAACAACAACAACAACAACAACAACAACAACAACAACAACAACAACAACAACATACATTCAAAGAACTTATTCTGCTTTGGTATGCCTAATTAGACATCAAGGAAAAGTACCTCGGTGATTAAACTCACTGATAACAGAAAGCAATTGCTTATTTACCGCACCGAAATCAAATTAGAGCATTTCATCGGTTTTAATATAACATAGTCGCAGTCATATTATATAAAAACTAAAATATAAAGTAACATAATGTCATCTAAAATAAATAAACAAAAGTGAAAGTGTCTTACTGAATATTGAACCTCATGGACCTATATATTGACTATATATATATGTATATATGTATGTATGTGTGTATGCATGTGTGTAATACACATGCATACACATATTATATATCTGCATGTGTCTGTGTATGTCCTCCACCACTGCTTGACAACCAGTGTTAGTATGTTTACATCCCCGTAGCTTAGCGGTTCTGAAAAAGAGACTGCAAAAAAAGCCCTGAGGTCGATTTGTTCGACTAAAAACCCTTCAAGCGGACCCAGCACGGCAACAGCCGAATGATTGAAACAAATAAGAAAAAATATACAGTGAAAGAAAGAAGGAGAGAGAGAGAGAGAGAGAGAGAGAGAGAGAGAGAGAGA
>NC_068982.1:130014453-130015494 GCF_001194135.2 Octopus bimaculoides
AGAGAGAGAGAGAGAGAGAGAGAGAGAGAGAGAGAGAGAGAGAGAGAGAGAAAAGATATATAAATAAAGAAAACGAGTTGAGAATTACAGAGGATGAGAGAACATTAAAATATTTTACACAAATAGTCATAACGAATATATGAAACAATAACAAAACACTGAATGAAACACATTGTCAATAGTTCTTAGCATTTATTCAAACCGATCAGACAAACTTCGAATTAACTTTGAATCTATCGCTTACTAATCCAGTCAACAATATCTTAAATGTCGAGACGCTAACAGAGTTTGTTATCTCAACTGGAGGTTCTGATTTAATTAATCAGCAAGCAGTAATATTTTCAAAATCTATTTTATAACTCGAAAGATTTCTTATTTTCTCCAAATCTTGTTTCGGTTCCTGTTTACAAAACGTATATTTATAAATATCTAGTTGTAATCTTTGGAGCAAAACTACTTTAGTTTGACCCAACGATATGTTCTTTTTTACTATAGAAGTGGATCAAAGGATTCCTACAGGAATATTTGTAAACTGAAAGAGACGGCATCTGATTTAATACGCTTCAGCCATTGTTGTAAATGGCTGTTGATGCTCTATCTTGCAATCAGCATCACGCAGCACCAGTCTTCAACTCTTTTATAATTGGTACAAGCATGACAATATTAGCTTCAAATGATAATGCATCGAAGAGTGTAATAAACAGAAGAGTTACATTCCAAGCAGGTAATAGTTAAACAGATAGAAACGAAACTTTTTGATCATTCCTGCTATAGGACAAATGAAATGTCAACGCTGCTCAGTTGACCAACAGAAGTTTTTCAGACTTTTAAGTCGCTTACGTCTTAGAATAATCTATGAACTGGTCAGAATTAAGGGGGATAAAATATGAGTTATTCTGGAGTCGGGTTTAAGAATATAACAGGTTACTTAGTTTACGAGAGACATTTGCATTATCTAATGAATGGAAGGCAATGAAGCCAACCAATCAGAAGGAGGCAGGAATATGCCAAATGCAGATACTCACAATATATATATATATA
>NC_068982.1:130016509-130019400 GCF_001194135.2 Octopus bimaculoides
ATATATATACATACATATATACATACATATATATACATATGCATACATAAATACATACATACATACATACATTCGTATGTACTCTTATGTTTTACTTTCAAAAGTAAAGCACTTTTCTGTTTGCTTATAAAGCAGAAACATAATTATTTCACGTCGTATCTTTTATAAAAATAGAGAGAAATAGCCAAAACTTTTCGTTCAAGCCATCTATATTTAATATGTTGTGCAGGGGTTTTATTTTGTACATCAAATACATGTACATAGTCATCATGGCAAACTTGTGGTGTTGATAAATGTATCAATGTTGATAGTTTTCTATCAGGAACAGCCGAGTGCCAAGTTGCGAAGTGGATTTGTACAAGTTGCGAAGTGGATTTGACATCATTCAACTTCTGTATTGCTTAATTTCGTCATGGGACGGCTGGTTGAAATGGGTTGATATAAGATGAGCACACGTCACTATCTTCAGAGTCTACTCTCATATCACAGTCAATTGTATTGACAAGAACCTAGAAAAATACAGGAGAAATATTGAAATGGTTTGGTAAATCAGAAGTGTTCCACACATTAACTGCGTGGAAATGAAATTATGAAACTTCTATTAGGCTCGTTAAACATAAGACTATATCATTCACAGGAAAATAACTTAAAAGTTGAGCATTCTAGCCATATTCATATTTTTTTATCACATTCATTCAACCAGTTTTTTTTCTGTGTATGTGAGAAGTCACTTCCAGAAGCCGGCTAGCAATCAGTAATAAAACAGGTCTCAAGCAACTATTTATTATTGTGAGAATCACAAAAAGAGAGATTAAATCTGAGAAGCTGTCCTAAGAATCATAAAAGACAATTGTTTCTGTATTGTTACACATTCATTGGAAAAGTCTATCCTAAAGTTAAAACCCAACAGAAAAAAAAAAAGTCAAAAACAGAGAAAAGCTTACATGTTGTTGATAGTTTTTCCTCTAGGATACCAATCTGTTCACTGAGAGATTCTACTCTTTCCCGTAGATCATAAGCAGAATAATAACCATTGGAAGACAAGGTGGTTTTTACCGTTGTGGGGCTTGGTGTCGGTCGTTTTTTAATATCATTTATAAGTGCAATTGTTTTCTTGTAGTCTCTTTGTATGACATTCATACTTTCATACATTTCTTCCTGCCAATATGGAAAAAAATGCCAAAATCTTCAGAAATAAATTATAATGAGTTATGTAAAGAAGAATAAATAGGAAGGAAAAAAATGTGTTTCACTGTATCTGAAACTGTAGATCAGAAATATATCGGACAAGGAATCTCTGAGCAAAACAAACATAATGATATAAAATGTTATAGATGAAAACGAAGAGGTGTGTGTGTGTGTGTGTGTGTATAGGGGGAGAATTCACAAAAAACAAAAGACGAAGACACAGATGGTGTAGACAACAAACAGATGTCTTAGTTTAACATTTGGGAAGTGAAAAAGTATATATATATATATGTATATATATATATATATATATATTCATGTGTGTGTGTGTGTGTGTGTGTGTGTAAATAGACGGAAAAAACAGCATTATCTTTTCTACTACAGGCTAAAGGCCTGAAATTGTTTAGGGGAGGGGGCTTGTCGATTACATCAACCTCAGGGCTCAACTGGTGCTCATTTCATCGACACCGAAAGTATAAAATGCAAAGTCGACTTCGGCGGAATTCGAACTCAGAGCGTTGAGACAGACGAAATGACGTTAATTATTTTGTTCGTCGTACTAACGATTATGTCGGCTTCCCGCCTTGGAAAAAGTTGTAATATCGATTTCAAATTTTGACACAAGGCTAGCAATTATTTTGAAGCACTGCTGTAACTTCGATTTCACAAGTGACTGAATTTATCAAACACGCCTGGTCAAGATGGCAATGCTTATCTATTAATGTCAGAAAAGTTTTTGCCTATGTTAGTTTTAACATTTAAAGAGAAAGTGGATGGGGGACATATAATTTTACTGGGTCTATTTTTAGGTTTCCTATTTTTAATTGAAGGGTTGTAAGATGTCTTATTGAAGACGCTGTTAGTGAGGACATTGTTAGAGGAGGGGGACTGCCTTTTCAAATATTTCCTTTGAAGAGGGGAGATTAGATATCCTATTATTGATGTTGGTTTGGTATTCTATATATCTAATACAGAAGTTATAAAAGTCGTATCATTGCCTTGTGTGTGTGTGTGTGTGTGTGTGTGTGTGTGTGTGTGTATGTGTTTGTTTGTGTTTGCGTGTGTGGCTATATATGATTAACGTTTTTAATGTGGCCATTCCCAGTTCAAGACAATGTATGATTTGTGATAAATATGGCTACTGTATCTAACAGTTTGAGCAACCGTGAAAAGGCCTTCCATAGTTGGCTCGAAAGAAATTTTGTTGTACATTCTCAGATCAATCGTAATAAATAAAATCGATTTTTCGAGAATATTTAAAACGTCAAATTAAACATACCTTTTCTTTTTCCAGTATTATAACCTTTTCTGTTAGATTCTTGACATCAGCTTGTAAGTCTCTGTATTCTTCATTGCATGTTAAACATACTGGTTGGAAAGAGACGACAGGAATTCATTTAGCATGCATCAAAATCATATAATTTTCATATAGTTTGAATATTCACAACGATAATATATGTATAATAACATGGAACATAAATGCCACTCATATACACAATAATTGTATCCCCTGCTCTATCTATCTATCTATCGATCTATCTATCTATCTATCTATCTATCTATCTATCTATCTATCTATCTATCTGTCTGTCTGTCTGTCTGTCTCTCCTCTTCTCTCTCTCTGTATATATTTTTGTGTATGTGTGTGTTTGTATGTATATATATATATATATATATATATATATATATATATATATATATAT
>NC_068982.1:130019597-130022097 GCF_001194135.2 Octopus bimaculoides
CACACACACACACACACACACACACACACACACACACACACACACACACACACACACACATGACTTATATTCCACCAACGCACCAACCCATATTCTTTTAATATGTTAATCATTTATGTCTTTCAATCATTGGACATGGACCATACTATAGCACCATTTTCGTGAGTTTTACTCGATTACATCGCTCTCAGTATTTAAGTCTGGTGCTTATTTTCCCAAAAACTGTTTCTTGTAGTGTTAAAAGAATATAATGTACAGCATTTAGACAGGTGAAACCAAAAACCCAAAGGCAGTCACATAGAGGCATGTACAAGACAGAATTCTGCGTAAATTACGTCATATAGTTTCAATTCACAATGTATTGGACAATCCGAGACTATTGTTGAAAACACCCAATGTGCTGCGCAGTGGGCTAGAATTCAGAACCATGTGACTGGAGTAAACATCTTAATCCACAGCTATGTATACATACCTTGAAGGTGGGGGCCCAGTTAGAATTTTCTTCAGGTCGAGTAGCCTATTCCGCTCAAAAGGTCCCTGAATAAGGGTTGTTTAAGGGTGTTGATCGAAACACACATGTTTCCAGAAGTGAATTATCCAAACCCCAAAGTATTCCTATCAGTACATGGTTATGATGCTCCCCCACTACTTCTGCTCGTGATCAGAGATGCACATATCGTCAACCAATAAGGGACATACTCAACTGATTATGGTCAAACAACTGACAAGGAAATCTCTGGTATTGAGCAGAATATTTGCTGTAGCCCATGTTTTTATACCAAGACAAAACAATGTACATGATAATACTTCCAATCAGTTAAGATGAGTAGCCACGAAAGCCACTGCCTGGTACTGCATCAGGGCATTTATTATTATTATTATTATTATTATTATTATTATTATTATTATTATTATTATTATTATTATTATTATTCAGTAGTTTTATTTTTATAACGTGCTTTCACTTCACTACCGAGTATGTGCTGTGGTTTGCTGTGGTGCTCTTATGGTTACTGTATTGAAAGTGTTTTGCGTAGGATGTGTGCAGTGCCCAGTAGTGCAATTTTCTGTATGTTATATATATTTGTAAGTCCTGGTGTTTTTGTTATGTATTTGTCTGAATATTTTTTATTGTACCTAAGGCACCTACTATGATAGGAATATGTTTGTCTGTGGTGTTCTGGATTGATGCTTTTTGTACATTATTATTATTATTATTGTTGTTGGTGTTGTTGTTGTTGTTGTTATTATTATTGATATTACTGTTGTTGTTGGTGTTATTACGCTAGTACATGCTAATTTAGTTAGCAGATATTTTATCTTGAAGTTTGGTGACAAGTCTCCTCAAACACTTTCTTAGGATTCTTACATAATATTGGATGGTATTTTTCTGCAGATTGACAATGTGAGTTTCAATGCCCCAGAAAGAACTACTTACTTTCACAAGAGGTCTTGTCTTTGGCCACCTGGAACCCTTCGTAACACCCACATTCATAACTTCCTAGTGTGTTCAGACACGTTTGTTGACACATGTGCATTTCTTGGCTGCATTCATCCAAATCTGTTCAGTAAAAAAAAAAACAAAAACAAATTGAAATAAAATAAAAGAATATTATGTTGTCAGGTAAATTAAACAAGATCACTTTAATGACCGTTCGACATGTTTCTGTTAATGGCAACGATATTTTGATGACATTTATGAATTATTAATTAGACATGTCATTATATTTTTATATTGGTTTGGAGTTTTAAGTTCACGTACCTGTTTCACATGTTGGTCCAGCCCATCCAGTGTTGCATCTACAAGTGTCTGGACCCGTACAAGTTCCGCGATTATTGCAATCCGTACGACACAAAGCTACCAATTAAAGATATAGTTTATTAAAAATATAGCCAAAGCAAGAAAACGGGAAAGATGGCGTAGTATTCTCAAACTTTAATCACAAGTTGTTTGTAAAAATTATTTGTAACATAGTCACGAGTTCAGAAATTTGGCAGAGGGGACAAGTCAAATATATCGATTCTGGTACTTGACTAGGTTTGAAACTAGTTAGGTACTCGGGCTTTATGCCTATATTAGAAACAAGTTTTATTTAGGGCGATGGCTTGGCAGAATTGTCATTGCACTGGACAAAATGCTTAGCGGAATTTCTTCCTGTTCCTTAAGTTTTGAGCTCAAATTCCGTCGAAGGCGATTTTTGCCTTTCATCCTTTTTGGGTCGGTAATATAAGTACCAAAATTTCAGACCCTGTGCCTATAGTAAAAAGGATTATTATTATTATTATTATTATTATTATTATTATTATTATTATTATTATTATTATTATTATTATTATTATTATTATCATCATCATCATTATCCTCATCATCATCATCATCCTCATCATCATCATTATTATTATTATTATTATTATTATTATTATTATTATTATTATTATTATTATTATTATTATTATTATTATTATTATTTTCTCTTTATCACAGATTTTGTTGGAGCTC
>NC_068982.1:130025081-130028699 GCF_001194135.2 Octopus bimaculoides
TATATATATATATATATATATATACACACACACACAGGGTGAATGAAAATTAACTCCCTATTTTTAAATACTTATAATTTATTTAACGATAATCTTTTTCTCAAATCTGCTGTGTTTGTTCTTTAAAGTATGGGAATTGATTCAGATTGATTATTTTGCTTGAAATTTAGAAGCCCTACAAACAACTGATCTCTTAAAAAATATCCTCTGGTGTGGTGAAGCGGTACACGACATCGCTGGGTTTGTGAACGGTATTTGTGTAGATTTGTATATTTTGTTTTATGTATGTCTTCTCCTGCAAATACTTGCATACTCATGCAAAGACATGCTCATATATACTTAAATGATAAACTTTCTCCTTTTCTCCTTTCTGGTCTTGAAAAGCCTAATTTCTAAAGAGTGGTGTTTAGGCAGTGTGTTACATATCCCAGTGCCCCAATAATTACAGATATAAATTTGAACTTGTAATCTGGATAGAGTAACTACACTTCTCTCAATAGTTCAATAGTAGGTATTCTCTTTTTCGTTGATTTTTAGCTTTACGTTAACATCCGCTGGGCAGCTGATTTTCACTACTTCTCTATCCCAAATCATTATATCGGGTCTATTGTGTTTACATTTTATTGAGGTTTTCACTGGGACATTCCACTAGTACTCCTTTCTTTCTTTCTTTCTTTCTTTCTTTCTGTGTGCATGTATGTATGTATGCATGTATGTATATATACAGTATTTGGGTAATTATCAGGAGACGCACTCACTACGTACATAGAGGTCAATAGTTTATTTAGGGCTGTTGTTCTGAACCAGCTTTAATATGCATACATGCATGTATATATACATTTCATGAAGCTTTGAAGAAAAACAGGAACTTTAGTTATTTGATTCATTCGAATTTATATACCGACTACCAGCAGTCACATACTGAAATGCAGATACAATTGTACATATATATTTTATTTTTCATTTCACCACTCTTTATATAACTTACGTAGAGTGTCGTGTAATATAAGGAAGACACACTAAGCAATTTTGACATATGTCGTCTATACAAGGAGGCACCAGTAATACGTGACTAAAATAATTTTTATGTTTTCATTGAAACTGTTCAGATTGGAATCAAGAATGTGTCAATAGAAATTTCAAACGTGTTCCACGAAAGATACTTGTGTATAAATAAATACTCTAGATTATTTCATGGGCATGTTTGTGTATATATAAAGCTGCACGGAAAATGAAATGTAGGCGACTACACACATTGATAATACAGAAAGGCAGGTTTAATTTTCTATTTATAGCAGAGGAAATCGGTGTTTATTTGATTGAGGTTAGTTAGAAATGAATCCTCTATGTAATAAATATGAACACCAATACAGAGTTCTACAGACGTTCAAGGCTTTTTTTCACATGAAGATATGGTAAAAGATATTCAAAGCTGGTGATACAGGAATTTGAAGTAATTCAAATTTTCAATGAAATAATTGATCTTCCCAAAATACAAACGAGCAAGAACACTACACAAGTATGTATGTAGCAAAAAACAAAAACAAAAACAAAAAAACAAAAAACAAAACAAAAACAAAACAAAACAAAACAAACAAGAGCCATTCAGAGAGCGCAAACCTCAGCCAAAGCAACACCAATGTGCTCTCAACGATTAGCCAGTGGTGATTTTTAAAATGAGAATATCTGAAATAAATTCGTCTGATCTCACAAACGAGAATGCTAAAAATGAATCCGACCACTCTCAAAAATTAAGTAAAAAAACACAGGAAAAATAGTCCAGAATCCTTGTCCGGTACCGTATCGATCCCCAAATCTAATCAGTTCGTGCCAGTCACGAGGCCAAACATCCCTGAAAGTTTCATCTGAATCCATCCAGCGGTTCTTAAGATATCTTGTCCACGGACAAACAAACACGACTGAAAACAATACCTCCGCATTAGCGAAGGCGGAGGTAACAAAATAAATAAATAAATAAAATAAAATTTATGATTTCTTTGTTGCATTTGAAATTTGAATTGTCATCACAACGATTTTTACTTCGAATTCGCAAACCTTATATTAGTTTGTCTTAAGTTCGCTTAACTGGCAAATAAAATAACTTTAGATAGTTTGATATTTTATGATATCCTTTCTGCTACAGGAGAGGAGCTAGTTGCTTATATTGATCTCAGTGCGTAACTGGTATTTATTTCAACTGGTACTTATTTCATCGGCCTCGAAAGGATGAAAGGCAAAGTGAACCTCGGCGGAATTTGAACTCAGAACGTAAGGAAGGACGAACTGTAGCTAAGCATTTTGTCCGGCAAGCTAACAACTCTGTCAGCTCGCTGCCTAATGATATCTTATGATATTGACACTAATAGCAAAAGCGCCAGGCCTTGTGATTTGCGCTATTAGGATAACGATCATAATGTCGTGCGTTCGATTCCTGGCCCGGGTGGCGTTTGGTATTCTAGAGCAAGGTCCTTTATTCCATGTTGCTTCAATTTATTCATCTGCAAGTGATGCATCTTCGAGGTCTTGCTGGGTTAAGGGTCGAGAGGGTATCTATGTCAGCTCGCAATTACATAGATACCTTTTTAGGTGCCTATGTAGTCTCGAGCCGACATAGAAAGGATGATGCATGCTACTAAGTTATACACACTTGCGAGTGATTGCTGTAGTTTGATTATTAATATATGTTTAAAAGGAAGGAATTTAATAGTGATTTAAAAAATGGTTGATAACCTGTGGAAAAAAAAAAGATAGCGGGTGATACAAATGAAATATTTTACTCACGTTTGAGACAATCCCGGGAATTTTTATCAAATTGCGCCCAACCAGGACAACAGCTGTTGATCAGTTTAGTTTGTACTTCTGTCCGGAACACCTTCCGCATGGCGAGTTTGTAAACAACCCTACAATAGAAATCATTTTAATGAAAATTTAAAAGAATTGTATATTATGGAAAATATGTTATTATATAGAGACATCGAAAAGTAGATCAATAAACAATTGAAATTGAAATCTTTTAATTTGTGTGGGTGAACCTTGAATTTTGTGAAAACGGTTGAAGCTTAGTACAAGTTGTTTTCCCTAATGTTAAGCATTTCTGCCTGAAATAACTTTCAGTATATTTCTGGTTCCCGGAAGCTTGAAAGCTGAAGAATGTTATTACTTATTTTATCAACACGGTAAAGTAATTTCCCGTCATTCATGATAGGCAGATAATTTATGAAGAAAGTGGAAATAAGAGAATGAGGGATCAAAAGATAGTAAGAAATATATGGAAGGTAGTACACTAGACAAAATAGCTTTGTCAAGTTTATTCGCTTCAGTATATTTCTTATGATAATTTTCGCTCCGTTCTCCATAAAGAGAGAAAACAGTAGAATAAGAGGCGTTGAAAAAATACAAAATAACACACAAAAAAAAAAAGACAAAACAAAAAATTTTAAATGAAAAGAGAGTGTAAGGATTATATATATACATATATTCATATACATTTATATATATATATATAACATTTTTCTAACATTTTTCTGACATAATTTAAATATATACTTTAACGATGTAACACAAGCATTCTGTAGTTTTTTCACTCTTATTATCTTTTATATATATATATATATATAT
>NC_068982.1:130028843-130032238 GCF_001194135.2 Octopus bimaculoides
TATATAATCTACATGTTTCAATCTCTTTCTCTCTCCCTCTCTCTCGTTTTTATTAATGTATATCAACATTTAGATGCACATATGCATATTATATATATGTATCTGACTATGAATATGTATGTATGTAAAATACATCATGGTAATATAAT
Organism: Octopus bimaculoides; assembly: GCF_001194135.2. Taxonomy (NCBI): domain Eukaryota; kingdom Metazoa; phylum Mollusca; class Cephalopoda; order Octopoda; family Octopodidae; genus Octopus; species Octopus bimaculoides. The sequence continues at coordinate 130,028,993 of NC_068982.1, forward strand.
CTATTGTAATACAATATTTGTGAATAGATATAAAATCCACTTAATGTACCATCCTTAGTATAATATACAGAGGTATTCAGCAGAATCGGTCAGCCAAGCGGTTATCTACTTCTGTATGGATTGGTTCCATAAATAGAAAAAATATCAAACATTTTGAACTGATTTTTTTAAGCTTTCACTCACATTGAATGATTAGATCTACAATCGAAAACATTCGTGCGTTGATCAGCCAATCTCTTTTGTGGATTGTAAAAAACAGCTGTATTTTCTAATGTATGTTTTTATGATAGTGGGTATGATATGAGGAAGATTGGTCGGTACTAAGCCAATAACGGCCAAAATCAATCTAAGTTATACCTAAAAAGATGAGTAACTACAGAGAGAGTTCCTCGCTGGGCCAGGTGTTTTAATCCCGCGAGATACTTTTACTTTTTAAGGTATTTATTCAGAGCGTTGGTCTCTGATGATGATATTGACAACAAGCAAGATTGTAATTGCTGTTCAATTGTGTAAATTTGATGATTGTTTACAAGATGATTGTTCACAAGACACTGGATTGCCATTGTATTTAAGTAGCAATCCTGATCAATATAAATGCAAACAAATCTTAAATTCTTCAATTCAGTCATGTTATCAATATATTGATTTCTTATAATATTGGCATAAAATCTTGGATTCATTTATTTGTCAGTGTAAGTGAATTGAAATGACTATATCAAAACCAGGTGTCAGAATCATCTTGCAGGCGTTTAACCACCTTAGTAACAAGATATTTATGTATTTCAGATCGTACAAATGGGTATTCTAATAGTTATTTTCTCACCTAAATTTGGTTAAACATGTTCAAACAACTCTTTATCTTGAAATGAATTCCAGATTATTAAGATATGGCACGAGTGACTTTTTCGGTGAGGTTAACGTTAACTTCTGGATAAGTAAACTTTGACAAAATTTCTGTATTGATGATTTAGTCATGGATGGGTTGAGTGATATCTTTTGAACAAGATCCTAGTTTGTATATTGGTAACGAAGCTTTTAGAGTCTCCCTTTGCTACAGAGAAGTAATATGATCTTATAATAGAAGGTCTAGCTATGTTTACGACTGACTAAATGGCTATAAAGATAAGGCCGTGGACTAAAGACGAAGATAATGAGACAGAATCTCTATGGAGAGATGAAAACGATTGGAAAGATAAATCAACTCTGTGAGCTTTATTTTGGTCCGAATTTGTTTCGTGAAAGTACACAAGAGATAATTGATTAACACACAGACACACAAACACACAAACAAACAAACACACAGACACACACACACACACACACACACACACACACACACACACACACACACACACACACACACACACACACACACACACACACACGCACTCAGAAATACGCACAGAAACATATGTAATCTTATATATATATAAATACATACACAAACACACATACATATACGCAATCACAAACAGACTACAAATAATTATTTATATGTTGCATTTTCTATCATATTACATATATGCAAGCCAATACTAACTAGTCTATAAAACGTCTGTAATTTCTGTATAAAATTCAAGAACATTTAGCAAGTTTTCCCGAGAAAATAAAAGTATAATCTATTTTAAACGAGTTTTCATACTCAATTGCCTAAGATGGCTACTAGAGGAAATTGACTGTGTAAATAAGCAGGTTCGTAATATTTACAGAAATTCACATAGAACTTACAGCATATTCTCCAGCAATTTCGGGGAGGGGATAGTCGATTACATTGACCCCAGCGTTCAACTGGTACTTATTTCATAGACCCGGAAATGATGAAAGGCAAATCTACCTCGGTGGAATTTGAACTCAGAGCGTAATGACGGACGAAATGCCACTAAGCATTTGCCCCGGCGTGCTAACGATTGTCGCAGCTCACTGCCTTAGAAAATGAGTATTTAATATTGTAAATAGTATATAATATATTGGAAACTGCTTTGCAATCACCTGTCTTGCCCACGCAGCTAAATCCACCTCTCACAATGTTACAAAACTCTACTCCATTTGGGTAACTGGTTGACTCAAGCTTCGTTAATGAAGCTAAGTAAACAGAAACTACACCGAAGTCTATCGGTTGAACTATACTAGTTTTTAAACATTCGGTTTAGCTCGACCGCCTGACCCCATAAGTGCTATTAGCAAAGCCCTCTTCGTTTTTGTTAGGTCTCCAGTTTTCCTTCACTAACGGTGTTGGACGCTGCCCCCACCCCCGTGACTGAGCAATACAAAACATCTTTTATCCTAGCCAAAAATTTGTCTTGATTCCTTCTGTCAATATATACCAGTTTCGGTTACATATTGAAAGTTTGAAACATTTCTTAATTAAAATAACTAAAGAGTTCATCTTTCCAGGCTAGATAAAATAAGTACCTTTCAAGTCCCGGGGTATATATAATCCGCTGTTCCTTTCCTTGACGTTGGGCCTATGCATGTGAGAAACAATATTGAAGTAGAGATCAACACATGTGCATGTGTGTGTGTATATATATATATGCACATATACACATTCATATATTAATATACACACACGCGTCTATCTATCTATCTATCTATCTATCTATCTATCTATCTATCTATCTATCTATCTATCTATCTATCTCTCTATCTATCTATCTATCTAAGTCACAATATATGGATTCAGGTAATCCAGTAGTACTCATAAAAAAGTTCCTTAATGTAAGTAATTTATTTATTGTTAAATATAATAATATGAATTATTTACATGTTTTAAGTTACGGAACAATTTGTTGTGATATTTGAATTTTCTTATTGTTAAATAAAATTGCTCTGTCATTTATGATTTATATATATATATATACATGCACACACACACACACACACACACACACACACACATATAGATATATATATATAAGCTACAGAGGCAGTATTAATACCAACAGGTAATATTTATTCCCACTTAAACGAAGATGTTCTGTTAGAACAAACTTTACTGCGATAGATACCTTGAGAAAAACTCGCATATAGGCTTTGGTGCAAAATGCACACTTGTTTATATCACTAGCAGGGAGATAAATCGTCACCAACTCCTATGCCGGGACCAGCACATCACGTGATTTCGACCTTCCATGGTTTCATGGGTGTTAAACGCTCGATCGCTAACGAGACCAGTAACTCACCTCCCCCTTAAACATATATAAAGAGAGAGAGAGAGAGAGAGAGAGAGAGAGAGAGAGAGAGAGA
>NC_068982.1:130033209-130041409 GCF_001194135.2 Octopus bimaculoides
GTGTGTGTGTGTGTGTGTGTGTGTGTGTGTGTGTGTGTGTGTGTGTGTGTGTGTGTGTGTGCATGCGTGTCTGTAAATGCACATTATAAATGCGTCACTATTATCAAGAACAAACGATACACACGACTAAAGCAGTTTCTGAAGAAAGAGAAAATCGCCTGTTTTAATAACAATACGCGATTGCTCTCTTAATATTTGTGATTATTTTTATCTTTAAAGCAGAGGCGCGAAATGAAAGCCGATAAACGAGATTGTTGTGACGAATTTTCTACCTCCATCTCATTGTTGGTCACAAAATAGCAATATCTATCTATCTATCTATCTATCTATCTATCTATCTATCTATCTATCTATCTATCTGTCTGTCTGTCTGTCTGTCTGTCTGTCTGTCTGTCTGTCTGTCTGTCTATCTGTCTATCTATCTATCTATCTATCTATCTATCTATCTATCTATCTCTCTCTCTCCACCCTCCCTCTGTAGCTCTTACAGTGTCTGCTCTACACTCCTTTCGCACACCAAAAATGAGCCATCGACCGATTAAATGTTTCTCAAATAACTCTGTAGAAACTGAACAATATAGACTACGAGACTCTACCTCTCACCAATTTACAATCTCGACCCCACTATTCCACCGACTACCACATTTTTAAGCAATTCAATAACCTCCTGCAAAAAGAGGACTTCAACAAGCAAACAGCTGCTCAAAATGCCTTAAAAGAAGTCATCAATTCCAGTAGCTCAAAACTGTATTCTACAGTAGGCTCTTGTATGTTTTTAATGATTTATAACAGCGACACAACACAATAGTTAATAATACAGTTTTCAACTCCATTTAATAACAGGTACTATTACCGAAAGAGAATTTTAAGATTTTGTTTGAGTTTTGAACAAAATTTTCAAATTTTCCTACAATAAAAAAATGTTAACCTACATTATTACTCTCTCTCTAAAACAAGAGTAAATGCATTTTAAGGTGAATTGCTATCGTTCTTCTGATGTTGCTCGTTAGATTAAGAAAAATCCGAGTTATTCAAGCTGAATGACATCGCCCATGACTCTTTAAAGAGCTTCCGGGATAGGTGAAAGGGAGGGAGAAAAGTATCTTCAAATTGGAAGCGTGGTTTTAAAGGTGTCAGCTGAGAGTGTGTTAAACTGAACAACGGATTACTCTATTATCTAAGTAGGCCATGGCAGGATTTGAACTCAGAACACAAAAAGCTCGAATAAATATCACAAAGCAACCGGTCCAACGTTCATACTGTTCTGCAAGTCCAGTACACTAGATTGGTAGTTTTTTTCTTTTAATCAAACCCGAGCGGATGGGGAATTTTTGTTTTATTAAAATGTAAACATGAACATATAAACATATAAGCGCAGGAGTGGCTTTGGTTCCGGTTCAGTCCCACTACGTGGCACCTTGGGCAGGTGTCTTGTATTATAGCCTCGGGCCGACCAAAGCCTTAAGAGTGGATTTGGTAGACGGAAACTGAAAGAGGCCTGTCGTATATATACGTATATATATTTATGTGTGTGTGTGTCTTTGTGTCTGTTTGTCCCTTCCCCCCCATCACCACTTGACAACTGGTGTTGGTGTGTTTGGGTTCCCGTAACTTAACGGTTCCGCAACATAGACCGACAGAATAAGTACCAGGCTTTAAAAATAAGTACTGGGGTCGATTCATTCAACTAAAAATCCAAGGCGGTGCTCCAGTATGGTCGCAATATAATGACTGAAACAAGTAAAAGATAAAATATAAAGAGTCGGTAGATAAATTCTGTCAAAACCGAGCTTTGCTTGTTGTGAAGCAAAATGAAAAACTCTCATTGGTCTGGATTATGTTACAGAAAAGTATGTCAATCAGAGATATATGTCTCACCATTATATGTTATGAGTTTCTTGGCAAAATTGCATTCATTCTAATGATTGTTATTTCGACAAGTAGAATTTATTCTGAGCTGAAATATAATGCTTTGAAGACGATGACTGTTTTGCGGAATGCCTAGCAAAATAATGATGTGTTTATGAGTTACTGACAAAAACATATTATAATGCTATTCTTCCGATCGCAACGTGTCTCTCTTCTCTCTTATATTACCATCTGTTTCTGTTTGAAAGTCATCTTGATACGCGTGTCAAAATTATAGTGATCAGCGCTAAAGATGATCATTTTCGTTGATCTTTTAACCTTGTTATAAGATCAAATGATATTTTACGTTCGTATTATATTACCTTCCTAACTACGACTAATTTTTTTTATTTTTATAATTTTAGATGTTTTATTTATTTTATTGTAATTTTGTACAGCTGTTCCTGTCGTTTTATGGGTAACAGCTTGTGTGACTCATCGAAAACTAGCTTTAACATTATACACCAAATTGTTGTCCCCAGAAGAAAGATAGTAAGTGTTCAGTAATGAGAAAAGATTAAGTGGTTGTGACTGGATTCTTTCGTTGCAAAAATATTTTGTTTCTAAATAAACGTAGTAAACAGTGAACATTAGGAGAAGACTCGATGTCTTTATATTGAGGCTTATAATTGAGTAAACAGTCTTGGCATCATAAACAATTCGAAAGTATCAGTCTTTCATACAAATCATTTGAAAGTCCTGGAAATCTAAACTAGTTTAAGTAATTTTATAGCAGTTAATTTAATATTTATCAATATTTATCTTGTTAGTATAGTAACAGGCAAGACATCAAACTGATACTTGAGTGATGGCATGTGTGTGCGCGTGTGTGTCTGTGTGTGTGAGCAGGAGGAGTAAACTGGCCGTTTCAGATGTGTTAGCAGACGATACATTGTCTGAGAGCGAGACACATATTTGTAATTGCTTCGAATCAAGGTAGTCTGGGATATGTGATATGAAACAAATTCAAGAAAAATCGTTACTTTTGTATATATACACTCAGACACAGACACACATAGAAGCACACAGATATAAATTCACATATATGTGCGTGTGTGCGTCTGCATACATACATATATCTGTCTGTTTGACTGTCTGTCTCTCTTTTTCTCTTTCTCTGTCTGTCTGTCTGTCTGTCTGTCTGTCTGTCTGTCTGTCTGTCTATCTATCTATCTATCTATCTATCTATCTATCTATCTATCTATCGAATAATTTGGGCTTGTTAATCAGTTCCACACTCCACTCCTATATTCAGCACGGCGTGAAACTAACCATCGTATCACGGGCGAAGTTAGCCTGTGGAATATAAGCCATGTTATATCAATATATATATAATTTGCTACGTGTCTTTGTATGTATTTTTATAACATGGTTTCTGTATATGCCACCTTAGTGTCGTGCACTAATACAGTGTGATATATAGTACCACGGAACAGGGTAGACACAAATTGTCTCCACTTGATGTATTCCCAATTACTCTGCGAACAACTGTAACCAATGTAGAACAACTCTCAACGAACTATAACAACTTTATTTTTTCGCATTTGTTTCATAATGCGTAATGAAATATCTTTCTAAATTAGCCAACGGCGTTTCTACTCTTTTATTATAACAGCATCTTTACTCGGCGGTTGTGTTGGTCTTTTATATTTTCTGGCAGGGGGAAGCTAAGACAACAAATGGAGTAGGTGTCAGAGATGCTAAATGCAGGTGAACTGTAAAGGGATGTCTGGTTGATATTTCAATCAAAGTAAAGCAAAATTTTTGTCATAAATTATATTCATGTTATCAATATCACACACACACACACACACACACACACACACACACACACACACACACACACACACACACACACACACACACACACACACACACACACACACACACACACACACACACACACACACACACACACAAATATGTATGAAATTAGATATTAAACTCGAGTTTTCAAAATATCATCGATCAAGTAACTCTTATGAATTGTACATACATACATACATACATACATACATACATACATAAATGCATACATGCATGCATGCATACACACATACATACATATATTCTTTCATTTTTTTCCCTTTCTTTTTTTTTTTACTCAGTTTCTCCATGCTTGTCCTTTCTGACTTTCTGAAACCAAGCGGTAGTCCCTTTTCTAAGTAAAAGATAACACATTCACACATACGTATTTGTATGCTTATGCATAGATATGTTTGCTCTCGTTTTGTTCTATATATCGTGAAGACCGTAATAGAATAGGGATTAAGTGATAGTTTATCCTATCTATTGATGGTTGATTCGTGTAATTACAAACAATTGGCAAGCAAAATCTATAAATATTGAAAGAGTTTCAGCTACCTGAGGGTTGAGCAGAGTTTAAATCCTTCACAGACTTCTACTTGCCGCTTGTAAACAGGTCGGTAATAGGTTTCAGTGTGCTCTCGAGGAACGGATACTCGTCGTTCTTCTATACAAACATGGCGACTGAAAAATGAAACAAATGAGAAAATTTTAATGAAAAGTTTCTATGATGAATGGCAAAAATATTGGTGGATGCAACACTTTTAAATAACTCAATTATATATAAAAAAGGAAATAAAAAAAACATCACTGGATATAGACATTGTAATGAACCAAACGATATTTTTATAGTTTTAATCTTGATCTATTTGTCTAAAAGTTTAAGAGAGGTGTCTGCAGCGGTCGTTTGGCACGAATATGTAGCACGAACCATCATCCGTATTTCTCATACACACATGTACATGAATATTGCTCTTTGATATATCATATATATACCTTAGCGTGTATACGTGATTTTATTCTGAAGAAATCTATTCAGCAGCGATCCCATATTCAAAGTAGTTAACTTAGAAAGGAGTGTTTTAGTAGCCCTTTCCCATCAAACGGGCTTTTTATTCTTTTGGTGTGTCCGGCAATTTTCGAGTCTTGCTTTCCCTTTGCTGTTTTAATACTAGGTGATTCGGTAATGAAATTCACACACTGGGGTCGATGTAATCAACTTAACCCCCTTCCCCAAGCTGCCCTGTGTACTCCTTTAGTATTGCGAAAATTTCATTAACAATATCAATCGTTAATTTTCAGACTGAGGCTGAGGTAGGCCGGGAAAATAACTCCATTGTGATTAACATGAACTGCGATTATTTTTGCTTTGATACTAGTCTCTTGTTATTCTTTACAGAAACGAGAACGGTGTAGATTTAGGGTGTGGTATGTATTGAAAGTGACTGATACAGAATATGCGACAAATCGTTTCCACATGGTTTTTGCACCCACATATCTTTTAGAAATAAATACTACAGGAATTCCATCAATGATAGGTAGGCTAGAGAAACCATTGCACTTTGATCACATCTATATTAGAGTCACCTTTTGTAAAGACGGCTCTAATGTAGACAAGATCAAATACTAACATGCATTCTTTTACTACTTTGCTCGTTCCAGTTACTGGATTGCGGTCATAGTGTGGCAATTCTTTGAAGGTTTTTAGGCGAAACAAATAGACCCTACTATTATTTTTAAAGCTCACTACTTATTTTATCAGTAGGAGATCGACCACATATTTGTCCCACAGCCAGTATTAGAATACCAAGTCCAGCTATCTAGCTCAGGATGTTGATACCAGGATCCAGCAATGCGAAATCCATGACGTTCCAAGCACCGGATCCAAAAAGTTCGATAACGCTCTCTTATCCAGTTCTCCCATGATCAACGACGTGTCCCTGTTAGGGAGTGTCTCTACGACAAAGTACAAATGGGTGAAGAATGTCTTACTCAACGACCTGTCACTCATAGCAATCGGAATAGATACTGTATCCAAGGAAATGACACCCAGAGTATGTCGAATCCTCTGCCACGTAATACGCTCTTTTACAAGCGTTACATCTAATACTATTGGAACCAGCTAGTCGGCCACTGCAACTGCTACCCAACCGGCATGCCAGCCATCAGGGCGCCCAGACAAGAAGTAGGAGTAACCACCAGTTGAGATGTCACCCCTTCCTGGCCGACGCACTTCTGATAGGGCTACTATAGGAACTCGCACACGACTGAGTTCCAAAGACCGCAGGGGTAGACGAGAATCATCTCTCAGAGAGGGAACATTCCAGGCCCCAATCAAACAGGCCTCTGGGTTGAACTGAGATTTCTCACTCCTGACGGATGATACCTTTGTACCCTTCAGGCGACAAACCTCCAATCTGTCCTGTCATTTAGGGTTTTCTCCGTTCGGTGAATGGGGATCCTGATATCTCTGCACCTGTTGCTTCATGCGAGTCTTATAAGCAGTTGAGGTACTTCCCTGGATGAGAGAACTTTTGGGGTTTGTACAAGAGGTTGTTGCTGGTGAAGGTTTTCGAAGTTGGAGTGCACATCCTTCCTCTTTTAGTCATCATTCTCTTTTAGTCACCTTTTACGATTTGGACGAGTTGGTGCATTTGTGGACTCATTGGATAAAGGTGTTTGGCGCTGCCGATATCTGAGCAGGAGGACAAAGGTTTGGGTCTCTAGGTCTCTGGCCCACCCTGTCCTGCTCTATAGCTGTGAGACTCTATCCGGGGCCCTTAGCAGGTGCCTGAACTCCTTTGGTAACAGGACGCTTCGCTGAATTATGGGTCACCATAGGTCGGATTTCGTATCCAACCGACAATTTTACTTAGAAACTGGGACAAAACGCCGGACCAAATGATTGGCAGTATTTTGTACGTGTTTACATTCTGAGTTCAAATTCTGCCGAGATCGACTTTTCCTTACATCCTTTCGGGGTCCATAAAATAAGTGCCACTTGAAAACAGAGATCAATGTAGCCGACTAGCTCCCTCTACTAAAATTTCAGGCCTTATGTTTATAGCAAAAAGGATTATTAAAAATGGCTGAGAACAACAAATTGATATAATCATTAGAGCTCCGAACAAAACGCCTAGTCGTATTACTTCTGTTTTTGTTTTTGCGTTCTAAGTTCAAATCCTGCTGTAGTCGAATTTTCCTTTCCTTCTTTTGGGGTAGATAAAATAAAGTATAAGTGAAATACTGAGCTTGTTATACTCGATTAATCACTCTTACTACCAAATCCTCAGGCCTTGTACCTATATTGGAAACAATTATTAAGACATGGGTAAACACGCATTCGCTTGATTATCCTGGAATCCTTCATGTTATAAATTTAATGTAACCAAAGGATCTAAATATAATGAATGGTTCCTGAAATGGTTAACTTTGTAATCCAATAATATAATACGCCTATACTTTCAGTTGGTTTTCATGATTAAATCTTTGGTAGGAGGGGCGTGACATCACAGTGTCGAAAAGAGATCATTTATTTACGCAACGACCGTTGAAGTAAGATATTTTTAAAAAGATTTGAAATAATACAAAGAGAGAAATTAAGAAATAAATTAAAATTATTTATTCGCTTTTTTATAAATCATTTGAACACTTCCTCCTATTGACTGAAAGAATGTCTAAATTAAACAGTCCAACCCAGAGGGAAACAAGGGAGCTGTTGGAATGCAACAATAAAGAGAACTGTAACACTAACAGGTTACAGGTTGGGGTTACGTAACCTTAAATACTCTGAAGTTGAAACTGGATCTGAACTGAAATAGTTTTGATGACATGGTTACAATAGTTGAATGAATTCTAGCTATGGATATATACGTAAACCAGTACACACATACACACACACACACACACACACGCAGTACACACGCACATACACACGCACTTACACACGCACTTACACACACGCACATACACACGCACGCACACATGCACTTACACACACGCACACAAAGGCGCGTGTCTGTGTGTTTGTGAATCACTGAGTTTTGCAAATGAAATCACATGTACATATGTATATATGTACTGAAGTAGAAAGCTTAATGAACATCAATCCCACTTCCTTTCCCTATCTGTCTGTCGGTCTCTTTGCTCGTCTGTTTGTTTGTCTGTCTGTCTCTGTCTCTCTCTCTCTCTCTCTCTCTATCTATCTATCTATCTATCTATCTATCTATCTTTCACTCTCTCTCTCTATCTATCTATCTAGGACTAAATTCGAATAAGAATATTCTTAAAAATCATGGTGAACAGGAGACCTGTTCACCATGATTTGTCTGCGTGTGTGTGAGTGTAAGCATATACATATATGTATATACACATGTACACACACAAACACACACATGTACACACACAAACGCACACATGTACACACACAAATACACACACATACGCACACACACACACACACACACACACACACACACACACACAC
>NC_068982.1:130042082-130042834 GCF_001194135.2 Octopus bimaculoides
ATATATATATATATATATATATATATATATATAGAGAGAGAGAGAGAGAGAGAGAGAAAGCCAAATCAGATTGGAGCCTGGTGTAGCCATCTGGTTCACCAGTCCTCAGTCAAATCGTCCAACCCATCCTAGCATGGAAGGCGGACGTTAAACGATGATGATGAAGATAATGATGAGAGAGAGAAAGAGGGAGAGAGAGAGGTCATGAGAGGTAATGGTGTCAGTAAGACTCAAAGGTGTCAGGTAATGTTGAGTAAGTTCTATGGATAGACTATAGTTAAGCTCCAGGTTCAGTGATTATGCGAATGAGTCCAACGTAGGTCATATATCAGCGTGTGTATATATAAAGAATTGTTTTCAGAATGAGAAAAAAACCAAGACTGTGAAGATTTTAGAACATTTATAAATAGAAGGTATTACAGCTGTTTCCAGGATATGTATATTCCTTCATCGGAGACGGTGTGAGAACATGGTTAAGCAATAGTTAATCGTATCTTATCTAAATTAGCTATTGCTTAACCATGTTATCGCACCGTCTCCAATGAAAAGATATAAAAAATATCGTGGAAACAGCTGTAAGACTTTCTATTTATAAATGTTCTAAAATCTTCACAACCTTGGTTTTTTATCTCATTCTGAAAAAAAAATCTTTATATATAAACATATATTCTTTTATGCATTGTTCAATTAAATAGAGTCGCTTGAAACGATCGTACTGCATCACCTCTGGATATCCTGTTGCTTATTTATAT
>NC_068982.1:130043431-130044533 GCF_001194135.2 Octopus bimaculoides
TGTGTGTGTGTGTGTGTGTGTGTGTATTAATATTTGTCACATGTATTAATATTAACTGAAATTGTTTAAAAGAATTTATGTCTGTAGAATATTTCCACTAGTCACATTCTGTATAATCTGTATGTATGTAGCAAATATATGTTCGAAATTTCTGTAAGTAATACGAAGTAATCTTGAGATTTGAAGTAGTTTGGAAGTATGTTTATGTCAACGTACGTAAACAGATGTTCCTGTGTTATATCTTATACCAGAAGAAACATTTCATTCACTATGTTTATATTCACTCCTTAGAAATGTGTAGGTGCCTTAGTGGTTGACAACTAACTTAGTCGTGTAAATTTCGGGAACGTTCTTTAGGTCGAGTTAACTGCATAAGTGTTTGTTGAAGTAGTTGCCTAACATAGATTAATACTGCAGTCACCAGAGAACAGAAAAGGAAGCAGAGACAATCCTAAACTTTTAAGGAGAAAAATATTTTGTTAGTAACTGTGATTTATAATGGTTGATCAATGGCCAGGAGTGTTAGTAAGTGAGGCACATTCATTTGATTCCATTCAAACTTTTCATATACTTGGTTCAAGGTGGAGCAAAAATTTCTATCTAAAAATAAGTCACTTTTCTTCTTTTTAGTTCTCACCATCTATGTAAAAGTCAAAAAGAATCAGTGATTTAAACGGTAATAGAAAACTAAAGGCAACCCTTTGGAATTCCTTCCTTAAGTAGTTTTTCCTGCAGTTATCAACTTGTAATTGTTGAAGGGGAACGTCATCTGTAGGTATCTCACCAGTCTTGGAAAGCCCTTCGAAATTCATGGGTACAAGCCCTTTCTCTAGACTAAAATACATACTCCAATTTGATCATTGCATACTGTCATACATTTGTGAACAAATGTATCGTTGATTGTAGGTTTCCAGTACCAATAATTGGTTCCTTGTGTTTCTGTTGGTAAGAGTGACAATTGGTTGTTGTGTACCTAGTCTTTGACAACTTATATTATAGTTGAGATGAATCTTGGGACGATCCCTGAAAGATTGTTCGAAATTTTGTTAGTCGAGTGTAGAAATATATATATCGAGTGTAGAGATATATATTTATATATATA
>NC_068982.1:130044721-130048998 GCF_001194135.2 Octopus bimaculoides
ATATATATATCTCAACGGATCAGTCGCTGGATAGAGTTTGGGCACAGAAATGTTGACATCGAATGGTAAAGAATTAAATAAATGGAATATAGATCCGTCGTGTTGTGAGTCTCTACATTTTTAAACATCCAAATTTGAAACCTCGAAATATAAACAATGAGAACGACCCTTAAGGAATCTAATAAATGATCATTTGAGGTGTAGTCTTATGCTATATTGGTAGCGATTACGAAATTTACTGGAAAATTATATATATATAGTCACAACGGCTTTCCCAAGCCATAGGCTCACACGGTCGGTTTCCCCGGAGGATTCTGTTGCACATATACTTTCCACTGGACGGGATACCGATCAGTCGTAGAATTACTCGTTTTTGCCTGGTGAGTGGATTGGAGCAACGTGAAATGAAATGTTTTGCTCCAGGACACAATACGCATCGCCCAGTCCAGGGATTGAGGTTACAATCTTAATATAAGTGCAACATATTAACCACAACAGCTATATACATGTACAAATAAATACACACACACACACACACACACACACACACACACACACACACACACACACATACACATACGTGCATTTTCATGTATATGTATACATATATTATATGATATATACTGTTTCTTCACCTGTCTTCGTCTTTTCTTTTCGATAAATTTGAATTATTTATATATATATAATTCAAATTTACCGAAAACAAAAGACGAAGATAGGTGAAGAAACAAAAAGTGGGTGAATTAGTTTAACGCTCTGGAAGAATGGAAAAGTCTTTGACGTTTCGAGCCTAAACTCTTCGAGAGAAAGGGTGGAGAGAAGAAAAAAAGAACGGAGAGAGAACGAAAAGAAATGGAGAAAGAAAGAATGTGTAGGGATTAATGGTTCAACATGATGAAATGTATACACACCCACCCACACATATATACAGTGCATGTATGTATACATATACATATACATATACATACATACATACATATATATATATATATATATATATATATATATATATATATATATATATATATATATATATACACACATACACAAACACTGATGATTCGTGTTTATTCTAGTCATTGCCTATCTAGCATTACAGTTTTTAATGTGTTCTTCCTGTGTATTTTGCAGGATATTTAGCTGGCGGCTACAAAGAGTATCCTTCGTTAACTCGTCCTGATATATTTGTGCATGCGTGCGTGCGCGCGTTTGTATATGCTTATGGCATATATGTGCTTTCTTGTGATTATTCATATGTTCCTTTTTTGTTAGAAATTTCAATTAAACAAATAAAGATTCAAACTATTAGTTATTGCGGTATCTATCTTCTGGTGAAAGTCTCATATACCACTTCATGTACTAATGTCAGTGCTGCATTGTGTCTTAAAACTACGTTTTTTAAACCAAAAAATGGATAAGTTTACTGAGCTGTAGACAGCTACCAAGAAAAGTATAGTGTTTCATTAACTTACAATGTTTCATTAGCTAACAATTCTACATAAGCTTCGCAAGTATTGGTTTACGAAGAAAGAACTCCGTCAAGTTGACATGTCCTCTTCTTCAACTAGCATCCATAAGATGCAGTTGATTATGGGATCCATTTCAAAACAGAGTTCTCGTGTATATATCAATGAGAATTTCAGATGAGCACGCTAGTTGTGATAAATGTTATACCCGGAACTAAGTTCATCAGGAACTTGATGCATAACTGTGAACTCTTTTATCCTGTTATGCATTTCAGCAGCAAGTTTGGAATTTGGCAGAAACAGAGAGGCACCATAATGTATTTATTTAATTTAATCCCTTGACATTCCTAAGTTCAAATTCCACCCCTCTATAACTGATTGAATGCGTATATGTAATAAGTCATAACATAGTATGGACCTTTAACTCTTTGACAGAATCGTAGGGACACCTCTGTGGGATGCGGTGTGGTGTCACAGCGGCCCTCTTGGGACACGCGGCATGTTTTGGGTATTTTAACCATGCGGATCCTATCCTTCTCTAGGTATAACTATAATCGATTTCTTCCAGAAGAAAAGGAATCAGGGAGAAAGTCTTATAGAAAGAGAGCAATCTACCCTAGTACAGTACAGGTACTTTATCCATCTTAAAAGGATGAAGGGCAAAGTTGGCCTCAGAGGGATTTGAACTCAGTGTGCAGAGAGATGGAATGATTACCGCAGAGCAATCTGTCCAAAAATTAATGACTCTGCCATTTGGCCGCTTATATGTAATATACTCATCCTAATTTTGTCCTGTATCTTAGGAAAAGTAGTAACATGTTTTTAAGAGCAGTGACAGGCAAGTAAACAACGATACGTATGTATGACGTTGGAGTCATTTGTTAGTATCCTATAATACCAACATTGGTATAATACACACACACACGTTTTCCAGCTGACCAGTTAACAGAATAAATATGAAAGAATGAGTGGGAGTGGTTAAAGAGTGAATAACGAGAGTATATGTAAATGTATGTATGGATGTAGAGTGAATGGGGGAGAGATGGAGAGAGAGGAAGAGAGAATATATGGTGGAGTGGCGAAGTAGTTTGATGATCAAAGGGTTGGAAATGGAACCCCCTTTTTTAATACGAATAAAGAGTTGATTTATTTTTAAGTTATAAATGAAATGAGAATTGATTGAAGAAACAATGAAAAGCCAAATGGAGAACTACCAATAAAGAATTCTGTAAATCTCAGAGTATGATGAACCTCACACTACTTGTTAATTATTTGAGTTTATTTCTGACGAGATAATCTTGGCACGGAGTATAGTTCAAGAAGAAAAACAAAACAAAACAAAACAAGACGTAACATTTCCTGTCGTATACATGATTTTGCGTGTGACGATTTAGAATCCGGAAGTAACCTATGGAATATGAGAAACACAGCTCAACATTTTCAAGATTGTCTCTTTATTAATGTGAATTATATTACCAAACATGATATTTCCAACATAACACCATCTGACTCATCATATATGGTAAATTAGAAACTGTGATGGCGATACACACCTAGACACACACGCAGACGTATACACGAACATGTGCACTCGGATGTACGTATATGTGTGTGCGTGTGAGTGTGTATATATGTGCATATTCACACGTATGACCAAGGAATATAAGCGATATATTTAAATGGCCAAGAAGATTGAAACACTCCTCTGGGATATATATTGAAGATCATACTGTACATTACAAACAAATTGTGATAATAATAATAATAATAATAATAATAATAATAATAAGAAGAAGAATAAGAAGAATAATAATAAGAAGAAGAAGAAGGAGAAGAAGAAGAAGAAGGAGAAGAAGAAAATAATAATAATAATAATAATAATAATAATAATAATAATAATAATAATAATAATAATAATAAGAAGAAGAAGAAGAAGAAAAAGAAGAAAAAGAAGAAAAAGAAGTAGAAGAAGTAGAAGTAGAATAATAATAATAATAATAATAATAATAATAATAATAATAAGAAGAAGAAGAAGAAGAAGAAGAAGACTCAAACATCTAGTGATGAAGGAAAGGATCAGAAGAGAATGTTATCGCAGGGTAAGGGCAATACTCAAGAGTTGAGTGCAAGAAACAGGATCGAAGCGATCAATATTTTAATCATACCACTCGTGACATACAGTTTCAATATCATTGGTCAATTACTGGTCAATTAATGAAATATGTAATCTTGATCTGGTAAATTACTGAAATATGCAATCTTGATAGAAAAATATGAAAATGGTTGATAATGCATAGAATGCACCACCCTAAGGCAGATTTAGAACCATTTTACCTGCCAAGAAAAGAGGGTGACCGTGGACTTTTACAACTGGAATTAACAATGAAGAATGCTATAATTGGCCTAGACACGTACCTAAAAAACTCTGATGACTAGATCTTAAAACTTGTCTCAAAGCATGAAAACAAGCAAGTAACAAAACAGGCAAAGGAATATCTAAGTGAATTGCAAATACAACAAATCCCAGAATTAGACATACGAGAAACAAGTGCAGAAAAAGCTAAGCGTATGAAAGCCCGTACTAAAACTGGTGCCTAAGATATTATGACTGATAAATGGCAAGAAAAAACCTGTCAATGGCAAGTACACAAAGAGAGCTAATAGTGCCGATGTTGACAAAGCCCTTACTCATCAATGGTTAATAGCTTCTGCCTTAAAAATCAGAAACAGAAGGGTTTATCATAGTAGCTCAAGATCAATGCCTACCTATATATATGTATATATATATATACATATATATATGTATATATA
>NC_068982.1:130049293-130074293 GCF_001194135.2 Octopus bimaculoides
TATATATATATTTATATATATATATATATATTATATATATATATATGTATATATGAGAGAGACGTAAGATGGAAGATACGAGAATGTTTATTGATAACTACAATTGTTTCGACAGCTATCTATCTATCTATCTATCTATCTATCTATCTATCTATCTATCTATCTATCTATCTGTCTGTCTGTCTGTCTGTCTGTCTGTCTGTCTGTCTGTCTCCTCTTATTTCAGTACAATTGTTTAAGAGAGCTTTGTTATTTAGCCAAACGTCACAATGCAGGTGTTGTTTCTGCTGTTGTTATTTAACCCTAGGTCGAAATAAATAAATACAAAATTTGAATGCTTTATAGCTCTCATGAAACTTGGTTAAAACATTAAAGGGAATGGTTAAGTCAGAAAACACTAATCTCTTTCAGACTCACTAAAAAAAATATTTCATTACAAAATAATACATAAAGTACAAAAATAGACTGTAAAGAACCACTATAGAACAGGTTTTGATTCGGGTTTTACGCAAGTTCACTCACATCTGTAATGCTCCTGGGAATGGCATGAACTTTACACATCGTGTTTGTAACTTTCTCTTGAAACACAGCCTTTGTAGTATAAAGCACAACAAACAATAATCAAAAACTACGTAAAGATTAACAGTTTGACTATACACGTTAGACGTTACTCTCAAGAATCTGGAATTTGTTTTCCTTTGTTATAGATTAGGAATTTGTATTACAGCCATTGAAGAAATACTTACACATATTTTGATGACCTTATAAGTTAAGACTGTTTAAGATTAGCTATATATAACATCTAACGTAATTTGAATTTGAAAATATGCTTTCTCTCTTTAATTAAAAAATTTAATTGATGCTCTGATTTGAGAGACTTTTCGTAAAGCTTTCCAAATATTTATTATTGGTATCGGTCGAGTTATCATGAATAAAAAGTAATCGCTGTCGGATATATATATAAAGAGAGCACGTCAGCTATTTGAGTACAAATCTTTTAAGAACCATAAGTGGCCGAAACTTTAACGAATTATCATCTCTTTTCTTTTTCAGCTTCAACAGACAAAAAAAAAGTGTCGTTCTTATCACCTTAGCCGCCAATCACAGTAATTCTGAGACTGCAACCTACTTAAATGTTACCAGGTTCTTCGTGGTAAAGATCAGGAAAGAGCTCCTGGTTTCTGGAGGGAAGGTGTTTTCCATGGTTGAAAGAAAAAAAAAATTCTCGATCGTTAGATATTATCAGAAAAGTCATGTTTGTCCAGCAAGTCCAGGGCATCATCAACAAGAACCCTGGCGAGAACCATGTGATCTTTGTTTTCTGCTAGGGACCTACACTCTTTTGCACAGATGTGGCAACGATGGGTGTCTCTTGCAGCAAACGTTCAGCGAGTTACTGCCTATACTGGCATGGGCCTTCATTCGGTCATTGAGTGTCTTGCCTTTTTCGACTATAGCCAATCACTTGCACTTTTTTCAGCTGAAATGATGTGTCTCATTCAAAGACATAACTCTAGCCGGGTAATCGAACCCATTATGTAACGGTCATGAACCCGGGACCCTAACTGCTGGGTTGTTACCAAAATAATTAGAATAATGTTGATCAATGATTTATACTGTTTTTTTTTTATCCGCAAGTAACTGTATTTTTTTAATCTTAAGAATTCTCCCATAAAAATACATTGATATCAATTTAATCCATGCTTTGATTGTTCGATACTTTATTAATGCAGCCATTCGATTTCAAAAAGGAAATCACAAAGAATATCATACACTAACCACTATCCACGCCAAAGAACCAGTGAAAGGAATATATTTCTTTACTCCTTTTATTAGTTATATTCTCTTATTCTGGTGGTTTGTACAACAGACTCAGAATGGTATGTCACCTCATTGGATTTGTGGTCAAATTTTCTCCTACGTGATAGGGATAAGATACGGAAAGATGTGCAACAAAGAGAACTTAGTGAGACACTTACAATAAACATTCGTGTGGATGTAAGACGAACAGTGCAACTGAAATAGCCATTACATCACGTTTTACGGAAACGAAATATTTGTAGGTTTTTCAAGAGGATGATTACTGATCGACTAACCATGAACTGTGATCTCATTTCGGTGTAAAAATACTGCCTTAGTCATATCTTACGAACTACTATTAATAAACAAGAAAAACTAGAGTTTGGTAGTGTTCTAGTGAGTAATACCGTGAAATGGTTATAGAATCCTCACTCAAATAAATTCATTTATTTTATATCATTGCTTGACTAAAACATTTTCTTGTTAAAGTTGTAAGAAAAACGTGACACATATGTATAATGCAGGAAAATACTTTCAAAATATACGAATATATTAGAAATTCGAGTAACCAGTTTACATTAATTGAAGGGTCTTATCATCTAGTTTAGATTTATAAATAATAGAAAGTGAAGATTCATTTATAGAAAGGTTAAGTTTTATTCTACAACGGTTTCACTTACCTCCGGAGAAAATCTTATCAGTATTCAAAATAGTCCCTAAAATGAACATGATTTGTTAGTAACGATTAAAAAAACAAAAAGACAAACCCAAATAAATACAAGGCTTTAAATCTATAGGGATGTGTGTGAGATTTGTGACATACATGCTTTTGCACGTAAGTGAAGTAAAATGATTACAACTAAGAATTAAGCCGAGTGCTGGCTACATATTCATTTCAAGTGCCATTGCACAAAATGTATTTTACACATTATACTTTAGATGTTATGATGAAAGAAAACTCTGAAAGGAAGCACTTCTTGAAGATACCATTAAGAAGTGTGTGATATAACAGCACATATGACTGTGGCTGTGTCATGTGGGACGTATGACTGATACATAGAATACAAGCGGGAGGTTGTACAAACACCGGTTTTAACACAAGCAAATAAATAAATGAAACAAAAAAGAAAATGAATACGTTGCTAGCAGTACTACAGTAACTTGTAAATTTTCGCAGGATTGCCTTTTATTTCACTTATCATTAATTAATTACATGTCCCCGCGGTCGTTGGTTCAATTTGTGGACCGGTGGCGCATTCAGTCCATATGCAAAGCACATCATCCTCAATATTCCACTGGGTAATGGGTAGGAAGAGTAAAAAATTGCCTATGTCAGTTCACAACTACGTAGGCATCTAAAAGCACCACTGGAAGAATGGTATTTACTACCAACTTAGACTTGCTTGCGAGTGACGGCTATGTTCTTTTTTGTGTTTAGCTTTCTGAAGCTATTTATCACTAAATTTATCACTAAATTTTTCCGGGGTGTTTTATAACGTCTTAGTTACACGTAAATAATATTCTATTCATCTTATTTGCAAATATTTTTTCTAATTGTATTATTATGTAATTTCAAGAAGTATGCGGAATTTATTCAATATGAATTATAAAGTTAAGTTCATGTTTTAAAGATCTAAAATGCTAGGGTTGAGGCTGGAGGTGCACATGTTTCTACTCAGATCAGGTTTCAAAGATATGTTTGTTTCGGTTCCATGGTGGTTTTGTGTTGTTATCGGCTTGGTGTTGTCACCAACGCAAAGGTCAAGAGATTACGATCAGAGGATCCATCATTTGGAAGGTGGAGAACGAGATCAGAGAATTTGGATGACTTAAAAGCAAAACGTATAGAATTATTTACTAATCTTTTCCATATGGTGATACATGCCCTTGACAAAGTGTAATAGGCGTTCTAAAAAGTCTGTAAAATAAAAAGAAACGACCGATAGAAACGGAATAGTTCATTAGCTGAAATGTCTCATAGAATAGATAGAGAAACATTATAAACACGTTATCTTACATGATTGTATGTGATTTAAAACTGGTCTAAGATTAAAAATGTAAACAGTAAAGTAATTGAGAAAGTAGAGAAAAATGAAAATAAATTAGCGTGATGAGTATCTAAGGATATGGCAGTAGAATCAATAGCTGTGTTCAGTATTTAAAAGTTTTAGATTTATATAATTTGAACAATGAACAATATGTATAACAGAGACTCAAAAGCCGAGCCTCGGTATATTTGGGAAGAACCAATGCATTGATCAAATTACGTCTATAAAATATTTTATTAGAACTCCTTGAGTTATAAAGACAGTTATAGCTTCTTAAATTATTTGCTTAAAGAGATGAATTTCTTTCTTCGTATTGGATCTTTTGTCACTACAAAATGTCCATTTTGAAATGGTTTCAAGGATATTTGTACTTCCAGATGGCATTTTTGAATGCTCCTTGAATTGTATTGATCAAATACACCCAACACACACAATACAGACATACACGTGCACACACAGAGACGCGTGCGCACACGGAGAGAAGTGTGTGTATGTGTGTGTGTGTGTGTGTGTGTGTGTGTGTGTGTGTGTGTGTGTGTGCGTGCGTGCGTGCGTATGCATATGTATAACGAAAGAGAATCTCTTGCTGCTGCCCCATCTACTCTTTCTCTTTCTTTCCCCCACTCTCTCACTGTGTTTAGAAAAGCAATTATTTTCTTTTCAAACTATCTCTAGCTAATTTCTTAAAGTTCTTGAAATAGTGTTTGATTTCAAGTGAATGTCAACTTGATAGTATGTGAAAAAAAACAAAAAGCAAAAACAAATGGTCAAGTGTATGAGATTTATAGGAGATATGGAGTTTTAGCTCAGTCTGCTAAAATGGCGTTAACTCAAATTCATGTTTCAAATGCTAATTGTAAACATAAAGTATAGTTTTGCTATTGTATGATAACAGAAAATTCAAATTGAGTTGAAACTCAAAATTTTGATTGAGTACATCTAAAATTTTAAACGAACATCCATATATATACAAGCAAAGCTTGAGGATGATTCGGTATGGTTTGTTTACAATTGGTATTAATCGCATTGAAGATTTATCTAGTAAATTATGAAACGACTCGATATTGAAACTGCTAGATCTGAAGGGAAAACGCAATTCAAAAGTTTTTAAAATTAAGAGATATTTACATCAGAACAATGAAGATTTAGCTTATCAAAATTTGAAATTTACGAACGAAAACTCACACAACTTATTAATACCAAATTACTCAGACCAATTGAATGAACTTTTCTTCTTTCATAGCATACTTATTAACTTCACTTTTCAAGAGTAGAAGAAGTTTTAATACTTCTAATTCTGAAAGTTGTTGACATTTCTTCTGGTCTTTTAAGTAGACAGAACTGAATTCAGAATAGCATTTACTACACAGACCTTGGTGTTTTGACTAATAGAAAATACTAACACTCCCACGCTAAAAGTCCAGGTGCGCTGGGCTTTTCACCGTGTTTCTTTGCTATTATTTAGCTGATGTTATCATTCATAATTAATTAAAAATTATAATATTTTAGTCTCATTATTTTGTTACATTTTCTCTTTAACCAGTTTAAAGATAGAGAATGACGCAAGTCTTCTCTTGGAAGTGATGTAAGTGGCTACAGTTTATGCAAGTGTCCTAACAATTTGAAAAGGTCGCACTAACCTAGAGATACATCTCGCAAATAAATCCTTGACATGTCATTAACTGCCAGGATTTATCCATAACAGCAGAATGAAAACCAAGTTTGAATCTGAACACACTTTAATACAGCAATAATTTAATTTCGAACATACCTTAGTTATATAGTTCTCTTAGGACAAATGTACATTAAAGTGTCCATAACTCCAAAAATTCAACGCACCTAGAGTAGGCTACATCGTATACGTAGTTATTTATACAAGACATTAACATCTGCGTAACTTGAATTCAGAACATCCTTGTATGAAATGCTAGAATAAATTTAGCTAAGATCCATCGAAAAAGACAAATCCATCATCTAATATCTCAAAGTATAATGATTTCTTTTAATTAGGGTTAAGTTAACATTTGCTTTTGTTAAGAGACGAGGTATACACCATTATATTTACATAAATAAATTTTATAAATAAACAAATTTATATTTGTTTATTGAAAGTGTAATAATTAAAGGCGAAGCAGATTTTGGAGAATTCGAATCAACAACAGTTTGGTCCTGTTCAGTTATAATCAATTTTATCATTCTAACATAATCACACAAGCAATTACTCGCGAAACCAGTCAATATGATATGAAATTAAAAGCTTTCTTTAACTCTACTTAGCTTGTGGGATCATAACTGAAGATTTTGTCTGTTGTACATTGGTTTCAAATTTTGGGTCAAGACCAGCAATTTAGGGGAGGGGGTATGTCGATGAAATCGACCCCAGTACTCAGCCGGTACTTATTTTATCGACCTCGAAAGAATGAAAGGTAAAGTCTACCTCGGCGGAATTTGAACTTAGGACGTAAAGACGGATGAAATGCTGCAAAGCATTTTGGCTGGCGTGTTAACACTTCTGCCAGCTCGCCGCCTTATGTTGTACATTAAGGCATCAACTTAGCAGACAGGGTTTAGACTCTCTCTAAACCTAGAAACCCCAAGCATAAGAAAACACGTAATATGGTTCAATCTCGTCTGTTTTACCAGCACTTCATGTTACTCGCTCAGAGAAATGCGATAGTCTAATAAAAACCAATTACAAGCCAGTTTTTTTGCATGTGAACAATAAGTTGGAACATAATCATTTGTAAGTTTTCGAGAGGAAAGTGAGCTAAAAATCGGAATATGGGTGTGACAAGTGGTCAGTGGTTAATGAGACCAGCCGTTTAAAGAAAAGTTGGTTGGACAAAGCTGCATTGTAGAAATAACAAGATTACGGTAAATTAAGCACGTAAATGTTTGGTTGGGATTGGCTGATAAGGATTGACACTGTTGAGTAATTGGTTGACAAGGAATATTAACATAGCATGATTGAGAATCAGAAATAAGTCTAGTCATTATTACCATAATTAGAAGCTAAGATAACTGGTTGATTGTGTCAGTAAGGTTCCTCAGTTCCGCGTAAAGTAAATTATTAGTATGCCACAAAAGGAAGTATTTCAGGTTTAGCATTTCTTCTCTGACAGAGAAGAACGTAGAGAAGCTGACAATCTTTTCCACTCTAAGCACAAGGCCCGAAATTTTGGGGGAGGGCGCCAGTCGATTAGATCGACCTCAGTATGCAACTGATACTTAATTTATCGACCCCGAAAGGATAAAAGGCAAAGTCGACCTCGGCGGAATTTAAACTCAGAACGTAAAGACAGACGAAATACCACTAAGCATTTCACCGGTGTGCAAACGTTTCTTATTTCTTTATTGCCCACAAGGGGCTAAACATAGAGGGGACAAACAAGAACAGACAAAGGGATTAAGTCGATTACATCGACCCAGTGCGTAACTGGTACTTAATTTATCGACCCCGAAAGGATGAAAAGCAAAGTCGACCTCGGCGGAATTTGAACTCAGAACGTCACAGCAGACGAAATACCGCTACGCATTTCGCCCGGCGTGCTAACATTTCTGCCAGCTCACCGCCTTACAGAAGCCGACAGAATTGTTAGCACGTCGGACAAAATGATTAGTGCCGTTTCTTTAGACCTTTTACGTTCTGAGTTCAAATCCTACCGAGGTCAGCTTTGCTTTCATCCCCTCGGTAAAGTACGAGTCAAATATTGGGTTCGATATAATCACCTTGTCCCTTCACCTCAAAATAATTAAGGGCCTTGAACTCTAACAGCACGGCAGTCAGTTCACTGTTAATGTTGTAATTCTGGAAACCAGGCAACTAACCTTATGTGTAATAGGGCTCGAGAGAAAAAAAAACAAAAGTTTTTCTTTTCAGTACTCAAACACATCTCACATTTTCTTTTACTGGAATAAAATAAACAAACGAAAAACTACGAAAGCCAGAAAAAAAAAATTAAAATAAAATAACTAGCAGATAAGTAAATAAAAACTAAAAGAAAACTATTGACTGGCAATAAATAAAACTAAGAGATAAAGTAATGTAAAATCTATGGGAAATTTGACATAAAAATTAGGTATCCAACAGATTGACTGAAATTCATTCGTTCACACATTATATCCATTAGTCCTCGTATGCAGTGTGTCTCTTTATTATTTCTTCTACCCTTAATAAAACGGTTTCGACATTTCTGAACTAACAAGCTGTTATACCAGCTAATGCACTCAATTCTCACCTTTCTACCATTTCACCTCTGTCTAACTTTCTAAAAATTTACGAAATATTGTCTTCTGTGACTTTCCACAACTGTCTCCCTTTCGCATTTCCGATGAGACATCAAATTGTAGGAATCTGTATCAGATACCAACAGCAAAGAAGACCTGCAAAGGTTATAGATATTGGCTGTGTTGTAATACGACGCTAATGGTTACGAGATCAACAGAGGTGATAACCTACTTGTAGGAACTACTGATTACATAAATTAGAAAATCTCTATCGATTTATCGCATCGAGAATGGCAGGTTATAAATCGACCGTAAGTGATACTAGTTGCCTAAATCCCATCTGTCCGTGCTATCCTGTCGTCATTACTTTGTTACGTCACTTAAGTTTCGTCGGATTAGTTCACTTTGCTACGAATGAATATCATAAAGAAATGATGATTGCTGCTGGAAACAGTAAATGCAAATATAACTTAGTAAGAAGTGTGTTTTTGATGATTGTTTCAGAGATCTATGTAGTTTCAAGTAGACGTGGACACTCTTTTGATTTTCTCACTCATGTCCCCAGTAGAACATCCAAGGTATAACATCCGAGAGGGGAGAGGGCTGCACCAACTCTCGTCTGGTACTCAGTTTTAGCTGAGTAGACTGGAAAAACATTAAATGTGGTACCTTCCTCAAAGACAATACGCCGCTCGATATCGAACCCATAACCTTAGCTTGTAAAATGAGCACACATAATTAGGTCACATTCTTTCACACCCTACTGTAAAAGTAAAAACAAACACAGCATTAAATGATGTAATTCTATATGCTCTATGTCTAAATAAGGGTGGGATGGCCATGGCTAGAACATCTTTCGCAATGAATCCGCTCTTTCATGGCTAACGTCACATTGTAAACAACAAATTTGATTAACTGACACAGTTTGAACGAATAATCAACTTCATAGCATAATTTGTAAGTTAGAAGAGTTAGAGAATAAATATGCGAAAGTACTAAAATTTCTGCTGGCATGCAACAGTTTTAGAACGCATGCGTAATCGCCAAGAAGTTTCCTGTAAGGCATACTTCGAAGGAGAAGGAATATCCCCAGCTGTCAAATGTTCGTTTATTTAAAGCCTTCAGCACGCGACAGTCAACTGCCTTGACACGGTCAGATAGAATTACTTATATAATCGGATCTACTTACACGGCTAATGTAAACATCAGAATAAACTTCTGTAATTATAGTTGTTCTGGTTTCTACCTGTCTTTCATTCAGAGACATTATCTTCGTATGTAAGATAAGGAAGAAGTTCAAGCTCATATACGTAGTTATAAACACAGCATTTAGAGCGTAATGTTGCTAGCGAATACATTACTTTATTCATACAAAGATTGAAGTCCACATATATGCATACATACATACATACATACATACATACATTTAGATACACAGGCAGTCAGACACACATATATTTGAAATTGAAATTCATGAATATGTGTTCGTGCGTATGTGTGCGTGCGTATGTGTGTGTGTGTGTGTGTGTGTGTGTATGTGTGTGTGTGTATGTGTGTGTGTGTGTACCATATTTCGGGGCTTACAAGATGTACCCCTCCTCATAGAGAATAATGTCATGTTCCAGAAAATTAACCTACGTTTTATATACACAAAGCCAGAGTTTGGATTACAGGCAGGGTTATTCAGAAAAAGACCTGTCAAATCTGCCTAATAAACCATCATGTCTATCTATCTATCTATCTATCTATCTATCTATCTATCTATCAATGAATCAATCTATCTATCTATCACTATACACACGCACCCCCCCCCCATATATATATGAGCATGTACCAACAAAAATGGGCCAAGAAAAATATCTCTGTAAAATCAGTGGCAAGGACATATATAACAAAGGAGAATAAAGGTATAGCAAAGCATATACAAGATTTATTGAAATCATTTTACCTCACAGAGAAGAATACACAAATACTTTGTGGCGATTGTGACCAATTCCAAGTAAGAAGGAGAAATTATCTTAGGAAGTATTCTCCGAAAATGATATGCTGTTAAAGAAAAGTGTCGACAGACTGAAGACGCAGCGAATAGTGCACATATCTTTCTACATCAATAGGCGTCATCAGCACATCAGTTGTTTTAATTTCAATCTCTTGCAGAAGGTCCTTAGATTTACAGTATAGAATAGGAAACATTTATGGCCTAGGCTAATTTGCATAATATAAAGGAAAATAAGCGAAGATAAATAATCCTGACTAGCCAGGGGTAACGATATGAACTATAAAATTGTATTAAGCTATAACAAATACCATACATGATAATATTTTCGTATATTTTAGGTATATTTTCCGTATTGGTACATTAGGCTCGGAGAATTTTCGATGTTTGAGATTATTTTCCCTTCTCTGATTGTAATTTCCATAAGGCAATTGTTTATTGTTCTCACGAAGATGATTTCGATAAATCAAGAGCTTATCTGCTATAGTATATATATATGGGAGAATGTACGAAAAAAAAAACAACAACAGACGAGGACAGGTAGTGTAAACAACAAAAAGATGTATTAGTTTGACGCTCGGGAATACAGAAAGTCTTTAACGTTTCGAGCTACGCTCTTCAACAGAAAGAATACGGAGAAAACAAGGAGAAAAACACGGAGAAAAAAATTGAATGGTGTTTGGTCAACGATCTATCATGGCTTCTGTCATGGCTTCTGCGGACATATATATATATATATATATATATATATATATATATATATATATATATATATATATATATATGTATGTATGTGTGTGTGTGTGTGTGTGTGTGTGTGTGTGTGTGTGTGTGAGAGCAAGAGAGAGGGAGAGAGACTGAGTATGTCTGTATAAACACGCGAATGTATATGTGTATGTATGCATAAATATGTGCATACACACATACACAAATAGATAGATTGATACACGTACATATATGCGCGCGCGTCTTTGTGTCTTTGTGCAAGTATACATGTTTGCTTGTATCTATATGTGTGTGTGTGCGTGTGTGTGTGTGTGTTTGTGCATACAGACACACACACATGCATATATATGTAGGTGAATGTATGTGTTTGTGTGTATGTGTGTGTATGTGTGTGTGTATGTGTGTGTGTGTGTGTGTGTGTGTGTGTGTGTGTGTGTATTTGAAATCAAAACTTTGAAGTCCCTTTCGACTTTTTCCTTGTAAAAGTTAAAAGTTTAATAAACACGGATTCGAACAAAAAGTACTGAGTAATCCTTCAGTTTAATGTTAAATTTCTTTTTTTTATAACTTTACATAAAAACAATGTATGTATGTATGTATGTATGTATGTATGTATGTATGCATGTATGCATGTATGTATGTATGTATGTATCTATCTATCTATCTATCTATCTATCTATCTATTTATCTATATCTATCTATCTATCTATCTATCTATCTATCTATCTATCTATCTATCTATCTATCTATCTATCTATCTATCTATCTATCTGAGTGAGTATACTTGTATAAGTCTGTGCGACTGTGTTCGTTCACCTCTCATAAGATATGTGTATTTGTTTGTGTGAACATACCTTTGAGTGTATAAGGGGGCGGCGATAAAATATGTCACAGATAGCCTACACTTAACTCTTAAAATATAACTAAGAGTTGAGTAGACGTACATTAAGTAAATGCAAACAGTGTTGTAGACAGTATAGTAATGGCTTTTGGCAGAAATAGACGTAAGATTTGTTGATGAGAGCGAATGTGAATGTAATACACACACATCTCACTGCTATCAATTAAGGGATCCATTTGTGTAGTGAAGTATATTTACTTAGGTTCCGAGGATAAAACAATGACTTGCTTACCCTTCTAAATTCCTATACAAATGTTCAGAAAGTTGATGAGATCGTTTACAGTTTCTGAAATAGAGATGTTTGCATACCGATTTGTTTTTACTCGGTGATCGGACGAAAGTAACAATGCCACGATAATGATGAGGATAACGATGGCGATAATGATTTATCATCAACGTCTTCAGCGATGTCGTCGTCATCGTTGTCTGCATCGTCGATGCCCTCCTCATCATTTTCATTGTCATCAATAACACCAAGACTTCTGCGATCATCGTCATGGCCTCCTCCTCCTCCTCGTCCTTCTCCCCTCAACAACAACAACAACAACAACAACAACAACAACGACAAAAACCAAACGACAACAGGGTTAATTATTTTTAAACTGTCAGAAAACCATTAACTTTGGATATTATATCGAGGATAGCGCTAATATCAGTAATGGGTTGAGAGTTTATTTTATTGACCCCAGAAAGAAAAAAGGGTAAAGTCAGACTTAACGAGATTTGAACCGTGAATTAAAAAGTGCATAAATACTAAATACTGCATCATACTGGGTCTTGTACTTATCGATCAATTCTAACAGCCATAAGTATTGATTTCGCACATTGCCACATAACTAATCTGGCACGAGAAATTAGTCGATTTAAATCACCCCCAGTATTTGGTAGGTGTTATATTGTATGAACGCTCGAAGGATGAATGCCAGAGACGATTTTGGAGAGATTTGAACTCAGAACAGAAGAGGACTTAAGTCAAGCGAAGCAGTTTTTCTTATGCTTCAACGATATTGCTAATCCTTGATTTAGGCACAAGATCACAAATTTTGAAGGAAGGTGGTTAGTCAATGCCATCGACTCGAATGCTCCAATAGTATTTTAATTTATCGATCTCGAAATGATGAAGGCAAAGTTGACTTCATTACTCAGAATATAAAAAGCCATAAACGAATACTACATGTAATTTAAACCGACGTTCTATTGATTCTGTTAAGTACAAGGCCTAGAAGTTGAACAAAATTAGTTGATTAAATAGAACACAGTACTTGATTGGTATTTTATGTTATCGGCCGTCGAAAAGCTGAATGTCAAAGTCAACCTTGGCAGAGCTTGAACTCAGAACGTAAAGAAACCTAATTAAATACCGCAAGATATTTTGTTCGACGCTTTAACTACACTGATAATCCGCAATCCTTAAAGCAAATAAATGTTTATAAATTGAATATTAATAAAATGAATTGATTAAAAAGTATCAAGAATCAGCTATATAAAGCTGGCATTCAGATTCCCGATTCAAATATATTCAACAAAAGACGGCGAATCGGTTAAGTCGTTAGAACATCGGAAAGAATATCTCCCGGTATTTGTTCTGATTCTTTGTTTCAATGAGTTCAAATCCTGCTGTGGTTGACTTTCCATCTTATATTTTCGAACTTGATAAAAAGTGCTAATCCAGGTCGGTGAATTAGCGACCCTGCGTCCGACGCTAACGCCTATGATCTTTGTGGTGCTATGCTGTATCAGCCTTACCTTCGCCTTGCACGTTATCGTTGGCGTGGCAACTGCTTGTCTTTCACACAATAACATTTGCAAGTATGCATTTTGGAGTGAACATACCAGGTGTAGAAACCCATAGTCTGCCATAGCCGAAGGAAGTAAGATACGTTAACAGAGATTCCCGTTATACCTTTGAATCATAGACTTATTTGGTACTTAGGGATTATTCACCTCCAGCCATCTTTTTATTTCTTTCAGATCTTGTTATATTCAGTTAGAGATCCTTCTCATATATATATACTAGCTAACGTACCTAGCAATTCCCGGAAAGGGAATTATGAGAACGGAACCTTTGGTTCCATTCTCATAATTGCTTCGCTAATCCAATAACAACATTACAAAGTATGTAGCCCTTAAAACGGTTTTGTGCATTTACAGAGAATACCAAACTGTCTTACACAGGATCTTGTATTTAGGAATTCCCAATAAGTTATGAATACCAGAATTGTGAAGTCAGTTATGTAATAACATGAAATTAGTTACCCGATAGTAAGAATTCAAATAAAGTAGCCCCGAAAAGGGCTTTAATGCGTTCTCCGAGTATATAGAACATAGGAGGATATACTAATAAGGTATATATACTAAAATCGGGAAGCATGTTACGTAATAACAGGCTAAGCAGATATGAGATAAAAACAATTCAAATTAAATAACTCTGAAAAGGAGTTGTGTGCGTTCCCATAGAATATTACCCCTCAGGAGCGTTAGTGTTAGTATATTCGTGAATAAGCCACTAACCAAAATAAGTAGATTTATTGTTTAGGAAAATATTATTTACTTGTTTCAGGGTTGTACTGGATAAAATGCGAAAATAACTCTAACAGTTCAAATACTAAAAGATAAGCACACTCAATTTGATTTATACCAAATAATTTAGGAAAATGAATGGGTTATTTTCCTTGGCTTTAAAATAAAATACATTAGATATATATAAATATCCCTTCCAGGGGCCCTATTATCGATTTTTTCAACAATCTGAGCATGCCATGAGGATTCCAGACATGAGTTCTACTCACGTGTCAAGTTTCATCAAAATCGACAAAACGATATAGGAGGAGTTAACTAACAACTCCATAAACACACGCACAGACAGAATTTCCCACATATGTAGTATATATATATATAGACCAGTGAGTAGATATATCCATACAAAAGATGATTTCTCTTTAAAATTTCCAGTTTTGTTTTGCAAAAAAAAAAAAAAAAAAAAGAACACGCGAAAAGCAAATGATGATGATGATGCTGGTGATAGTCATTACGTTAGATCTGGCTGTAAACGAAGAATATAAATGTTTAAGAATCTCAGAAATCTTCTCCAAAGAGTCGAGTTTAATTTCTGTTTCATGGCCTCAAGCGATTATGAAATAAGTAGCTTCTCATTCGTAGACTGACTTCTCAGATAATCTGATACGTATCTACGAAAGCATATCATTCTTTGGTGATGTGAATAAAGGGTCCGAATAAATCATACTGAAAACGCTTGCTGCTCAAGATTCGAACTAATGATACTTAGCAGGTTGTCCAAAACCTTACCAACTCTCCCGTTGCGCTTTGACACAAAATAAAACTTCTACACAAATTCTTTGATAGCTTTCTCATTCCACTACTATGATACGTATCTTCTAGAAAACTGAAAGTTTTTATTTCTAGGAGCAATAAGAAGCAAATAAAATGATGCTTAGCTCATAAGATGAATCGCCAGCTGAGTCTTATATTAGATTATTTCATGTAATAATCTACGAAGATCTAGTTTCCCACTAGTATGCGAATAAATTAATATCAAATTTAGTTATTTGTCCAGAAACAACGAAATAACGGAAATGGGTCCGATGTCAATACTCTTGTGCTAGTTGATACGAGTACCTCACTTTCATTCCGCTTTTGCTTCATATCCTAATTTGTGTCAGATTAAAATTCACGATCAAATCGCTTGGCTGTTAAAATATTTAAATAATAGATTATGATTTCTATTGAAACAGTTTGTTTCTTGCGTCAATATAGATTTACAAGTACACATGATCACTCAAAGTCACAAGGCCATTTTGAAGCTGAATTGTGTCTTATCGGGTGTTTAGAAATACAAGCAATGAGACTGGCGGTAGAGTATAGAAAGTCAAGTTGTTACACTTGTGGCAGTAAAAGCTACTTAAGGGCTTTCTACTCAGAGGAGCGGGAAAAACAGAAAAACAGAGAGAAACTATACGACATCAGCAACTACAACAGCGTGTACCAGAGCATGTTGTTTAAATAGCACTGCTGTCGAAGCTCCGTAAATGGCCTCGCACTTTATCTCAGAAACAGAATATGACAGAGATCCCCCTGATCTAGCAGTATTACCATTTCTACTTGCAACAAAAGGAAGTGAACGGTGGCTGGAAAGGAGTGGCAAATTGTTACGTAAGAAAATAATAAGAAAAAGGAATTCAACGAGAGATGCAAAAGATGCTTAAAACTCACGATGACAACCTCACACCACGTGACTTGAAGCTCACGATTAAGTAATATGTCTTTCATATCAGAGCTGGGCGTCTACAAAATTAACAATGAAGAAGATATACTGCATCAAAAGGAAGAGATGATATTCAGAAGACAGGATAGCTGTAAGCAAAGGTTGAATATCTTCTCTGTAGTTGAAATTGTATAAATTATATCTCGTTTAATTATAGTAAATTTTATATAATTTCATACTTAATCTATTTTCTTTAATCTTTATTAAGTTTTTAATAGGTTCATTGTATATATAACATCCTTACATCTTCCCCCCTACTTATATAACTTTGTCTTATCCATACCCAAATGTTTTGTAAAACCAAACGTTTTAAAGTTTAATTTGTATTTGAGCCCATGTGGCTAATAAATGGTAGAATTACAGTAATTCGGGAGAAAAACTCTTAGGCTACTAATTTTCGATCCTTCTTTAACTCCTTGCTTTCGCCTGCCTGCCTACCTACCTGTCTGTCTGCCTGTCTATCTATCACAGTTCGCACTATAGTAACCATTTCAACAATAAATACTTTGTACAATTTATTTTTCTTGTCAATAGTTCAATTGCCTAACTAAAGAAATCATAAATATAAAAGGGACCTCCACTGAAACATCAAAAAAAAAAAAACATTGGATAAACAACTCCTAACGATGACACAGGACCCATTCAAGGATACATCCAGGAAAGATCAACTGCTACAGACTCATCATAGACCATCTTCCAGCCATCAAGCAACGATAAAACTGGAAGAAAATATACTAGGGTGATGCTTAATATATTTTTAACTACTAAAAGAATAAAAGAATGATGTGCATTTAAGATAATAAATAAAAGATTGCAATAAAATAATTGATAAAAAATTTAAAATAAGTACAATAAAATGTGAGGATAATTAAATATAATTAAAAGGAGCTCATAAGTAAATAAAATGAGTTAGTAATTAAAGAATCAGTGAAAAAAAAAAGGCATCGGAGGGGCGATGCATACCCTGCACACAGATAAATTATTTCACTAATTATACTGTGGCTTACAATGCGTTGCTTACCCATGCTTTTTAATTGAACTGAATTATTTTTTCTAAGTATCACCATTATAGGTATCTATACTCCGGGGAAATTAAGAAATCAACTCGTAAATAAGCGAAACCCTCGAATCCATCAGTGTATACACGCGCGCGCGCGCGCACACACACACACATACACACACACACAAAGTCGCATATGCATATATGTATGTATGTATGTATATATGTACACGAGTCTACGCGCATAGTCCACCATGATCTATACATACTCAGACGAGGGTCGATTCATATGAAAAAGAAAGTGAACAAAATAATATGACCACTTGCTCATCGGGGAATTTTTAAAGTTCGATTCTTTTTTGCTTTTTCTTTAAGTATCGCCATTGTAGGTATTTATACTCCGGTAAAATTTAGAAATCAAGTTGTAAATAAACGAAACCCTCGAATCCATCACACACACACACACACACACACACACACACACACACACAGAATCGCATATCTGTGTATGTATGTATGTATGTATGCATGTATATATGTATGCACGCATACGTGTCTATGCGCATAGGTAAACCATGATCTATATACGCGCAGACAAGGGTCAATTCATATTGAAAAGAAAGAGAACAAAATAATATAACCACTTGCTTATCGGGAAATTTGTAAGTTCGATTTAAAAGAATTTTTTTCTTTTTTCTTTTTTTAAAGATAATCAAACCAAATGTTCATCATTTCGAACCACAAACACAATTTCTGCCAAATGTGGTGAAAATCCATTCAGCTGCTTTCCAGTAATTTTGCAAACACACAAACAAAGACTAGTGATTACAATACTCTGCTTTCGCTTACACGCGCAGGGTAATATAAATATTCTTTTCTACTCTAGGCACAAGGACCGAAATTTTGGGGGAGGGGCCAGTCGATTAGTACGCAACTGGTACTTAATTTATCGCCCCGAAAGGATGAAAGGCAAAGTCAACCTCGGCGGAATTTAAACTCAGAACGGAAAGACACGAAACACCGCTAAGTATTTCGCCCAGCGTGCTAACGTTTCTGCCAGCTCGCTGCCTTAGGGTAATAAAAATATTAAAATGAAAGAAACTGCCAAGATTAAGCAAGGTACTTATATTTGAATTCTACGCAAATTTAAAGAGGTCAAAGTCGTATCATACCAGAAAATAATGACGAAAGAGTCTAGCTATGTCTTTTTACATAAACATTTCCAGCAGATATTTTATATCAAAACAACACAGAGGAGAATAATGACCGCTTTTCTCTTGTCATTGTGTAGCATGTTAACGTTCTTGCTTCTGCCATTTGTCTCTGAATGTTAATAACAGATAAAGTGCATCTGGGTCCATATTAAAAGATTATTTGTCTTATTTCTTATTCATACTCACATGATTTCTTCGACTAAGAAAAATCAAGCAGTGTTTAAAACAACGATGATGATGAAAATGATGGAGAGAAAGAGGAGAACGATGATTATGAAGATGATGGTTATGACGATGATGATGGCGACCGAATAAAATCTCATGTTTAGGCTGATTTTATCTTATAAATAACGATATATTTCTTAGGCACTAGGAGAGCGTTGACAGTATAGATCTTAGTGTATTACTGATATCTGTTTTACCGACATTTGGGGATGAGAAGAAACATCAACCCCAGCAGGATTTGAAGTAAGAATGGCATGGAAATATTTTATGATAGTTATCTCTACGTAAGGCGGCGAGTTAGCAGAATCGTAAGCACGCATGGCAAAATGCTCAGCGGCATTCCACCCGTCTTTATTCTCTGTGTTCAAAATCCACCGAAGTCGACTTTACTTTTCGGGGTCAATAAAATACGTATCAGTTGAGCACTGGGGTCGATGTAATCGACTCCCCCCCCCACACAAAATTTCTGACCGTGTGACAAAATTTGAAACCAATATTAACGAAGGCTATATTGAAAAGAGCTAAAGTTTTTTACAAACCTCCATCTACAAAAGGTACGCCACTATTCTATTATTCTATAATGTAATATATTATACTGTCATATAATTTTATCATATTAGATTTTTAAAGAAAGTAAAACAAAATGTTTTGGTCTAGAAGAAGGGAGCTGAATATGAAAACCTTCGAAGGCTTTCTGAAATCAGTGAGATTGGCGCGGTTAGCATTCGTTTTGAATAGTTGCAAGTCTATGACTGTAGGAGAGAGAGAGAGAGAGAGAGAGTGAGAGAGAGAGAGAGAGAGAGAGAGCAGGGGAAATGTGAGCTTGAAGAATTTGATGAGAGAGGCTAGCTCTGAAGCACATTGTTTATGAGGATGGAAATGACATTGACAAGGTCTTGTTGGTTTGATGTTACCAGAAGTAGGTATGAGAGTGAATCTGGTGGACTGGAAAGAGATTATGATGTATGATGGAGGAGATTTCCCTAATGGTGCAGTTTGGACTTGAATACAAAGTAAGCATCAAATGTTGAAGCTCTCTCCACTAAGGTACTGTTTGGAATAATATCATGGGTGAATTGTGAAGAAAAATGGGATTCCAGAAAGTAGGGATCCTTTTGACGAGGGACAAAAGGGATCGGTTGCAGTTTGTGGGGAAATAATGTTTCCGGGCTCTGTGGTCAAATAGGGAATCCTTTAGTGTTTGAATGATGACCTTGCCGGAATAGTAGTAGTGAGTAAAAGTTGTTCAGTTTTTAGGGGAGAGAATTTTCTTTACATGATGTGGGCTGTGTGCATGGACTGAATTGCAGCGTTGCAGCAATTCAGAAATAGATTTAGGTATATGAATTGTGTGAGATGTAGAACATTATAGTTTCAGTCACCCTTGTGGTCTTCACACATATATATATGTGTGAAGAGTCATTGCCAAGATTAGAACTAATAGAGCTGCGCAAGTCAGCTGATTTGAAGAGCCAAGAGTCCGGGCAACGTATAGAGGTATTACGTTGTTGTGATAAGGCAATAGTTGACTGACCTGATAGGTGCGCAGACAGTGATGGTTTGGTAGATGATTTGGTTGTATTTAGAGGTGAGGAAGAGAACAAGGAGTATTTGTGTGTTTATCGTGGATGTGAAGAATTTAACGGATGTAATAAGCAGAAGATTACAAAAGATTTGGTTTCTTAATGACAGCATCAGCGTGGGATGAGTGTCAGAGCCAAGAAGACGCCAGAGAGGACAATGACTTCGGGGAGAGATATAGTGAGGTATATATCGTGGATGCTGGAAGAAATATTGGTTGAAGAACTATTATTGGTTGATGGAATTCGGAGAACCTTAGAGGAAGGGAATATATTTTAGAAGAATAGGGGAAGGAAACTTTAAGCCAGAGTTACTAGAAGTTTTTGTTGCTGATATCCAAATGAGAGAAGCAGCTGGCAGAGAGAGAGAGAGAGAGAGAGAGAGAGAGAGAGAGAGAGAGAGAGAGAGAGAGAGAGAGAGAGAGAGAGAGAGAGAGAGAGAGAGAGAGAGAGAGAGGGTTAAATCTACATTAGCACACAACTTTACAGGGTAAAATATCTTAATACAGAGAGTAGCTCGGGTTAAAATAATGGGTAATGGATAAGGACTGAAAGACAGTATCTTGGAAAGGATTTGTTGTTTGTATGTTTAAAACTAATGTGCGAGGTCTGGGTTGAATCAGAGTCCACAAATGTGTTACTTCAGTATCATAGATCCATTATAGCCGATCTTAATAACCGGCTCCGCCTAGGATATTAAGTAATCAGACGATTATCTAATAACCCCGCTGCAGTTATTAGATAACGTAGGTTTATACAAATGACAAATCCAGGATTCACTTCACATCTCTTCAATTCCTCAGTCATAAAAAAAATAATGGATCTCCGGGTACCACTGAAAGAAATAGCAGAACTCTAAAGTGGCCAAACGGAAAATTGAACCAATCGGAGACTAGCCATAACGGTTGGAATCAAGTGAAATGAATGAATAGTGACGACTTCGACGACGATAACGACGACGATGACAACGATGACGACGACGACGACGACGACATTAACGACGACAATGACGATAATCACGACGTTGAGAAGGATAGTGATAATGATGTAAAACAAAATAATGGCCGGAGAAGAAGGAGGGATGAAAGCTGCGGGTGATAGAGGTTGTAGCGCTTGTGGCCGATGATATTGTGCATAAATGTGTATGTACAAGCGAGCCTATGTGTGCGCGTGGGTGTGTTTTTATGCAACCTTCTATCGTGTTTGTATGAATATAGGAAGTAAAGTTCTTTCCGGGCCGATTGCAGATAGTGTAAGGCTTCCTCTGTTCTGAATACAATCTTCCGGAACGATTTGCTCAGCTTGTCGAGTTGACTACTGTGTTCTATTTGTGCACGTCCGGCACAGACTTAAACCTTTGTCACTGAAAGTCTAAATGTTGATTCCATTTTATTTTGTGCTGAAGTTATTTTAGTCTTCAGTTTTCTAAAATAAGAAAACGAGACATACTTAATCTCATATTTTATCTAATGATTCCTAAGGAAACTTTTAATAACGTATTGTATTTTTAATGAAGTAACTAGGGCAAAAAATATTGACGAAGTTAGGTGACCATTTTACTGAAGTGTCATTCATACAAGTGGTGGAGTGATAAAGTAGTACTTCTCACAACGAAGAAGTAGTAGAGAATTCGGAACGCTGTAAGAGCACTTGCATACTAGCTGAACCATTTATTCGGTGAAGCTATTCACCTCATTTCTTTCAGCCCATATATTTTTCAAGGCTTTTCTAGGCTGGAGGTTTTCAGTTGCATGGATGGTTCTGAGTATCGTCTACATAGAGCAACTGCCACATGGTCATATACGTATAGCTGTACCAGTGCTGAAAAAATTTAGATAGTTCGGTGACTCACTGTTCCGCGTATCCATAGTAATAGCACTACAATTAATTAAATCATTCCAAAATACAGTATTACATACCAGTTTCACTTCTCATGGAGTTAATCATTCTAGTGTACATGTGTAATAGTTGTTGACTGTTAGCCTTTAGTTCAGATAAACTATAGTATATTTTGCTTGAACTTCCATGAGAAGTGAAATCTGTATATTATGATGTAATTTAAAATAATTTAATTTATTACAATATAGAAAGAAATATTTCTCTTTATGTTTTCTCTAAAGCATGTGTGTATGTAAGATATCTATCTATCTATCTATCTATCTATCTATCTATCTATCTATCTATCTATCTATCTATCTATCTATCTATCTTTCTGATATATATGAGAAGTTAAAATGACAATGTCATGTACACATATTTATGTATATGTGTATGTGTGTGTGTGTATGTGTGTGTGTGTGTGTGTGTGTGTGTGTGTGTGTGTGTGTGTGTGTGTGTGTGTGTGTGTGTGTGTGTGTGTGTGTGTGTGTGTGTGCGCGTGCCTTTGTTTTAGTGAGAAGAAGAAGGGCAGATGTTACGACTTTTCTTTCGGAGGAAAGTTAGAAGTTATACTAAAACCGAAGACTTGACCCGGATTTTTGCAATATATGAACATTACAAAAGACAACCAGGAGGTAGTGTTAAACTGGATGACAGATTTGGCGTAACAACTCCAAAAGAAGAACAGCCCTTACAACGACTTTTCATAGTTTTCATTTACCTATTTTCACTCCCAAGGACTTGGAAGGCTCTTGAACCAGGCACCGCAGTTGCGATGTGCGCTTCTTAACTACGTAGCCATATATGCACATCTTGCCATGTATACGCCCATGTATGCACAGCGCCTAGCACCATCATTACGACCATCAACACCCAATAGCTATTATCAACACCATACTCTACATCTTCTTCTCCTTCTCTACGTCCATCATCATCATCATCATCATCATCATCATCATCATCACCACCACCACCACCACCACCACCACCAAATAACGTGAGAAAGGTCACCATGTAAGGTGGGAAAATTCGAACAGACCGCGCCAATTCGAGAATAGACGTCATAAATACTGAGTGACCAAACTTTCTCATTATCGTCGAGACGGTAATTAGACCATTCGTCTCTCAAACGTAAAATCTGTTCAACTACATAATTAGTCACTTATTGCTTTAATAAATGGAATGAGCACACACACACATACGTATACACTCACAAAATCTTCACTTAACTCAATAAGGTCACACCATGTGACCTCATGATAATTTTGATGTATATATGTGTGTGTGTACGCGCGCGCGTGTGTACATATACATATATACATAGATACATAAACACACACGCACACACACATATATGTATGTATATATGTGTATATATGCGTATATGTATGTAAGTATGTATGTGTATGCCAGGCCACATTTTGTGCTACTGGTAACATAATAACCCGGTACAAACTGTCGCATCGTCGGTCCGTCGGTGACTAAACTGGCAACTCTACCAAGCCTGCTTTATAAGGAGGATGGTTTCGTTGGACACTCGGCAGGACGGAAAACAAAATAAACCTCCCAAGGAATGCATGAACTCAATAGAACTAACGGTCATCCAGTAATTGTCTTAATGGACATGTCCTTGGAGAAGGAAAAGTTTGATGTATCACCTGCGACTTAGTTTGCATTCAGTGATATAGACTAGCTCTTTTGAGGTAAATGCATACATTTGTTAGAGAAATGGATTGGTCCTGTGCAAAGCCTTCGTTCACTTTAAAAATTTCAAGCACAAGCAACACCTGATTTTTTTTTTATCATCTCTGTAATGCATTGTATACTATGGTTGGTCGCAGCCAAAACAAGCAAAGCTTTCAATGAATAAATTCATGATAGAATGAAGGCATGCGCCAGTGTAGGTAGTAACTCTCTGAACACTTGCTTCACAAGGCGCCTATCGTTGCCACATCTGTGCAAAAATCTGCTGCTGAAGAGGACAATCGAGCGATGCATTGCTTGAAAATGAGTTGCAGCCATCATGTATGTATGTATGTATGTATGTATGTATGTATGTATGTATGTATGTATGTATGTATGCATGTATGCATGTATTATGTGAGCGTGTGAGCATTGAAATGACACAGTAAACCCCCTCCCCCACACGCAATAGGATTCACAGGGGTACGAATGAATAAAATTTTTCAAATGCACATAAGATACTAAATTCTATAGATTGGAGCCTGCCTTCTAAATTAATTGACGAGCTAATTAATTTAAGTGTAATTAATTCGTAAACCATCAAAGGTAAGGGTAACCTGTTCCATATGTTAGCTTATCTACATGAGTAGTAGTAAGTAATAGTAAGTAGTAGTAGTAGTAGTAGTAGTAGTGGTAGTAGTAGAAGTAAGAAGAGGAGGAGGAAGGAAGGGGCTTACATGGATTAAGAACAAAATAAGTGGAAGAGTGTGGTGGTGGTAGTGGTTGTGATGAATGTGACCAAAATGACAGTATCAATGGAAACAATGATTGCGACGGCGAAGGAGAAAAGAAGAAAAATGGACTACATTTGTTTGACCCACCATAATAACCATCTCTACCACCCCATCATCAAGGCTAGTATTTATCCCTCCCTCGCCTCCATCCTGACACATACACCTTACATAGCCTAGTGTTAGCGTGTACGTTCTCCTTATCAATACTGAATTCATGCTTTGAAATCGGTTAATACTTATCGTCTGCTCAGTGGTGAATGGAAGGGGGAGAGCGGCGGAAGAAGAGAGGGGAGAGGAGATTGAGAGAGAAGGGATAGAATCAGATGGGAGTAGAAAGAGGAGAATTAAATGAGGGACAAATGAAGTTCGGGGAAGCACTTGATATTTTTTTTACTAACATACAAGTTACATTAATGAGTAAAGTTGTTGAACACCACAATTCATTGAATCATCAGACTAAGTCTTGCGTTATTAACTCTACAGGCGGTGGATTCACAGAATCGTTATATCGTCGAACGAATCATTATAGTGCCTTGCGATATTTAAACATGGACCCTTTACGTTTTGAGTTCAAATCTAGTAGCTATACTCTCTCCGATAAAATTCAGCCGGAGAAAGTTCCAACACTTGTAGATCTCATTTTAAA
>NC_068982.1:130077822-130078589 GCF_001194135.2 Octopus bimaculoides
ATATATATATATATATATATATATATATATATATATATATATATAGAGAGAGAGAGAGAGAGAGAGAGAGAGAAAGACCCGAGGTGAGAACAGAACCTAAACCTGTTTAATAGACCCCTGCATTTTGTAAGCTTCTAGCAGTGTTATGCCTCAAGCTACGTCGATTGGCCGGTTCCGAAACCCGACTGGAGTATCTAATGGTCTTGTAAAAAAGTTGAGCACAATGGTCCATTATATCGCAAATATATCTTTGAGGTTTTATCACATACATACATACATACATGCATACATACATACACACATACATACAATAAAGCTGAAGATTACTGAAAAAGAGAACACCTGTGCTGAGCTACTGAGAAATCTGCAGTTACTCTAACCAGATTACAAGTTCAGGTTTATACCTTTAATTTTTGGAGCCCTCGAATATGTAACACACTGCCTAAATAATAATCTTGAGAAATTAGGCTTCTCAAAACCAGAAAGGAGAAAACTAATTCGAAGACTACAGATACAATCCATCATTGGAACTGTAAAAATCTGTAAAACTTTCTAGAAGTTTATCATTTAAATATATATATGAGCATGTCTAGATATACAACTATATACATGAGAATACATACATAAAACATACAAATCTGCATACATACATACATACATACATACATACATACATACAAACAAACAAACAAACAAAAATACCCTGTTGTTGATGTTGAAATTCCAATGAAGGAGCCTTGGATCTAGGTTAGAAACCGGCTCTTTCT
>NC_068982.1:130078599-130079180 GCF_001194135.2 Octopus bimaculoides
TTACTCTAACCAGATTACAAGTTCAGGTTTA
This sequence comes from Octopus bimaculoides, assembly GCF_001194135.2. Lineage (NCBI taxonomy): Eukaryota > Metazoa > Mollusca > Cephalopoda > Octopoda > Octopodidae > Octopus > Octopus bimaculoides. The sequence goes on from NC_068982.1 coordinate 130,078,631, forward strand.
TACCTTTAATTTTTGGAGCCCTCGAATATGTAACACACTGCCTAAATAATAATCTTGAGAAATTAGGCTTCTCAAAACCAGAAAGGAGAAAACTAATTCGAAGACTACAGATACAATCCATCATTGGAACTGTAAAAATCTGTAAAACTTTCTAGAAGTTTATCATTTAAATATATATATGAGCATGTCTAGATATACAACTATATACATGAGAATACATACATAAAACATACAAATCTGCATACATACATACATACATACATACATACATACATACAAACAAACAAACAAACAAAAATACCCTGTTGTTGATGTTGAAATTCCAATGAAGGAGCCTTGGATCTAGGTTAGAAACCGGCTCTTTCTCTATTGGCAAGAAATCTTGAAATAAACTGAATAATGACAATGGCATACATACATACACACACACATACATACATACACACACACATATATATCTATATATGTATATATATCTATATATGTATATATACATATATATATATATATATGTATATATATATATATATATATATATATATATATATAT
>NC_068982.1:130079190-130084348 GCF_001194135.2 Octopus bimaculoides
ATCTACCTGTATATATTCATACACACACGCACGCACACACACACACACACACACACACACACACACACACACACACACACACACACACAGGTATGTATGTCTGATGTTAAACTAATGACAGGGACTGAGAAATAATTAAAAGTTTGTCGACTCACACCTTCACGTACATTGTACATATTCCTCTCTTTCACTCCCATACGAACACATACACACATCTATATACATACATACATATATATATTATATATACATGCTACAACAATTATATGTATATATACATACTACAACATGTGTGCCTGCATATTTGCATACATACTTACAGACAAGCATAGACATAAATACTGAATTCGCATCAGTATGTATTTGATGTATACAAAAGATCTACAGAACAATATCCATGCTCGCACATATATTCCTGTCTAATATTAATGCAGAGATGTAGGGACTGATATAAGTTTACCGGCATAACATTAATTGTTAATGGATGTTTATTACTTGTAAATTAGCCTAATATATGTAGGTACACACACTCTTACATCCACACACACACACACACACACACACACACACACACATCGCGCGCGTATAATGTGTGCGTATATGTAAGTATGTATGTATGTTTATGTGTTGAATGTATGTCTGTGTGTGCTTGTCTGTGTGTGCATATACACATATATATGTATCTACATATATATACATTTATATCATGTGTGTATATATATATATATATATATGTGTGTGTGTGTGTGTGTGTGTGTGTGTGTGTGTGTGTGTGTGTGTGTGTGTGTGTATGTGTGTTTACACATGTTTACACAAATTTTAACATATATATATATTCACCTATATAAATATGAATACACATTACATCACAAATTACCTTTAAATATTTTTTGACATTCACATTTATTCACAAGAAGTACATACATGCCAACTAACCACACTGAACATATTTAAAACATTTCTTCTGGGTGGCGAGAATTTGAAGCAGAAAATTCAAATTTGGTTAATTACTTACCCATTTCTAAAAAGTTTCGAGTGGACGATCAGTGGTATAAAAACTATAAAAATGGTAGAATACCGAAGCGGCTTCGCAGAGAATCGATCAATCAGTGCCATCGCCATGCAACCCAAGTTTGTATGTAAACTTTGTTGAATGTAAACTGCTGGGTGCGACAAATGAAGGCATGAAGTGGAAGCGTGTGCACGTAACACAAGCTTTTCTCCGCCTCGTCAAACAGCAAAAAGGAAGAAAAAAAAGGAGAAAGAATGGGAAAACGTAACTTGTGTAGAAAGAGAGAGACTAAATATATGAATAAAAGGGAAGGGGAGAGAAAGAGTGACAGTGGGATATGAGAGACAGATAGATAGACAGATAGAAAGAGAGGTAGTGGGTGTTTAGAAATGAAAAGCACGATATCAGTCTCTTTAACTACTCACACGCACTTGAGCCACCGTCCGTCACATAACACATAAAGCTACAAGTGTTATATTGCCGCTGCTGCTGTTGCTACTGCTGCGTATATCGATGCTGCTGATGCTGATGTTGTTCTTGTTGTGGCTTTTGAAATTAATTGTTGTTGTTCTGCTGGTGCTGTTGTCAATATTGTTGTAAGCTGTCGCTGTGAAAGCGGTGAGGGCGATGTTGGTCCCTAACTTTTGGGAGGATGAGATGAAGGGGATGTTGTAATAGGGAAGGAGTTCTAGTAAAGGTCGGGGCATTAATAATTGCTTCTAACAGGCCAGAAGCTCTGGGGAGGGAAAGGGAACAGTCGACTGTGTTAACCTCGGTACCTGACTGATATCTTATTTTATCGACCCAGGAAAGATGAAAGGCAAAGTTGACCTTAGTGAGATTTGAACTCAGATTTGAACATAAAGAATCGGAAGAAATATCGCAAGGCATATTTCCCAAATATTCTGCCGTAAGTCGGAGCTTTAATAATAATAATCCCTTCTTATTATAATAGGCACAAGGCTGGAAATTTTGGGGGAGGGGGTTCGTTGAGTGTATCGACCCCAGTGCTCAACTGGTACTTATTTCATCAACGTCAGAAGGACGAAAGGCAAAGTCGACCTCGACGGAAGTTGAACTCAGAACGTAAAGACAGACGAAATGCCATTAAGTGTGTTGACGCCCCTGGTAGCTCGCCGCATAATCTTTAGTAATAATAATGACCCCGAACATTGCCATAAGTTCACAAATTCGGGAGAGAGGAGTTATAATCGATTAGGTCGAACTTACTACTTGATTGATATTTATTTATGGATATTGGTGGTATTTGAACTCAGAATGTGAAGAGAGTTAACCTATTCCGGCAACACGGTTTTCAGGACCAATTTGAACAATGCAACCCTTACTGTCTGCAACTTTTTTCTACACCAATCTCCACCCATCACTCTCATTACATCAAATAGAAGAAATGCAGTCAGAAAATTATAATTAACTTGCAAACAAGAAGTTTTTAGTTTTCTGATCATACATCTATCACTGAGTAAAGTTTGAAATGTTTTATGCAAAATCACGTTACAGGTCATAGCATTACACAAGGTTCTCAATACGCTCCCCACCCATTCATGTATTCCTTTCTTCTTTGTTCTGAAACTGACCTCACTTTCTTTATTACGAAGTTTTCTTGTTTTTGATTGCACCAGGGAATTTTTTGTATTTGTTCCTCCACACTCGAATTAACGTGAAAGGCGATCGCTTAGTGAATTAAGTCGGACTTTGGCTATTGGACAGTGCATGTCATTCTGTCCACTGCTTGACCAATTCTTCCACTCTGAAGTACAAATTTACAGTATTTGGAGGAGTGTATAATCGATTAGGTCGCTTGGTAAGTGGCTGGTGGATATTTCATCGTTCCCAGAAGTGTAAAAGACATTGTCTAATTCGGTAGTATTAAAAAAAAAATTATTTATTGGGTATGGAGGGAGATGCAGTGCCTATAGTCCTCACAATGCTTTCGAGATAGGTAAGATTGATACCGTTGAAGTTCTGCTTACATAGTTGCAAATCAACACTTGCGGAAAAGACACAAGCAGGGAGAGAATACAAATGAGAAGGCAGTTCTGGTGAAAAAATACTGAGTAAAGTAGTTTGTGTGAGGCCTACGTGATGGAAACAATATAACTGATTAAAGGACTGCGAATGTTTGCGAGTAAGCGGCTCGAGAGTAGCCTGCTCCAAGAAGCACATGTCATTATACTGGATGCGGCAAAAATCCTGATACACAATTTTTGATAAATATTTTGCAGCTAACACACGACGTGCACTATAATGGTAACTAAAAGCCATAATGGTAGCTAAAAAGAAAAACGATAAATCGTTAGCTATCATTACCATTTACCTAGCGTCACAAGCGTAACACTACCAATGGTGAGTTTTTCTACTACACTCTGTAATAACGGTAGAAAAGCTGAGAGAAAAGACAGTATGCCTGCGAATCAGAGGGTGGAGTGTGTTTGTAAGTGACTTGCATACAATCAGTCGAGTGGCTTTTCGCTAGATGTGGCTGAAGCAGCTGATATGCGTTTTGAATTCATGACGTAAAGTATTACAAATATATACCGAGGCTATTTTCTCCATCACTCTAACGATTCTGTCAGGCATAAAGCCACAGACATATGGGGCGATGGGAAGGTTACAGATGAATAATTCTTTTAGTACATCACTGGTATTTATTTTGTCATATCCAACAATGAAAAGATTCAAATGCATTATGGTAAAGTAAAGTTATAAACATCACAAGGCATTTTGTCTGGCAGTCTATGGATTCTGATATTCACAATTATATATGGGTGGGCGTGTGTGTATCTGTGTGTATGTGTGCACACGCGCGCAAGTACACAAGTGCAGATAAAAGATAGAAAGAAAAAAAGAGTATTCAATTTGAAAAGTCGATTAAAATATCTGATTTTATTGTAAGTTGAAAATCTCAGACATCATTAGCTTGGTTTTCACGTTTCCGACTTCAGGACGAAAAATAATGTAAATGGAATATTAAGGAGAAATTTAAAGGCAACGAGAAAGATCGGTCACGGCAAATATCGAACACCAGCTGAATGAGGTTTGCTCACAGCTTTGGACCTTGTTGGATAAATAATGTGACTGTTAAAGTAAATATAAACATGTCAAGATGTCAAAAGAGTTAAATAAATAATAAATATATAAATAAATTGGAATATGGACGTAGAGGGAAGGATCGAAAGGGAAGAAGATCAGGAAAAAGGAGAAGAGGGAGTAGAAAACAGCGATAAGAGGGAATAAGTGTAAGAAAGAAGGGGAGGAGGAGAGGAAACAACAACAAAAGATTTTCCGGAAAGGATGTCTCAAAAGAATTTGTTGTGTTAATAATGCGAATAATAATGAATTGAAATTATTTGCAAGATTGTAGTGATTTTTTTTCGACGTCTGACGCGATATATTTTTAATAAAAAACGAATCGTGGATTTATATATAGACCAAGACAGATAGTAAATGAATGATTAGAAGGAAATTTAGCAAGAATTGAAGAATTTATCTTGAAGTAGGTGTCGTTACTAAATTTTGTAGCTTGTTATTTCTAAAAGATAGGATCTTAGAAGGCAAACTATAAATGTATGTGTTACGAAATTCAAAATTGCGAGAAAGAAAAGAAAAAGTACAATCCAGCATGGAGATGATATATTCGATAAATGTTGGTGATAACAAAAGAGTTTGGATGGAACTTGTTCTTATGAGCTAGAAAAGGTGGGGGATGTCTAGAAGCAGATGCAAATCTGCTTCAGATAATCAAAAGTAATATAAGGACTTTGATGCATGGCGACTGTAGGAGGACAAAATGAAGTACAGCATAACTTGGTCCATAGTAAGGCACGCGAAACCATCTAATATATAAAACAGAGATGTCTGTGTATTCGCTTTTCACGTGAAATCGACTTCACCAAATGCTTCCATACTTGTGATGCATGAATAATTTGACCTCGGATAAATGTTAGGCTCTTCATCTGATTTTTTTTTATTAAAAATAAATAATATTGCTTTATATTTAAGATTCACTTCTTTAAAAAGGTTCCTCAATGTCAACTTCCGGTATTGACGTAACTACGGCAAAAAGCTTCACTCTCTATTTCGACGTTTTTGTACCAAATGCTTACATACTTGTGATGCAATGTCAAC
>NC_068982.1:130084523-130089825 GCF_001194135.2 Octopus bimaculoides
CTCTCTCTCTCTCTCTCTCTCTCTCTCTCTCACACACACACAGCACACACGCGCGCGCATACACACGTGTGTCTTTGTAAATAAGTTTGTATACATTTATGTATGTGTGTGTTTGTAAGAGACAGAGTGTGAGTGAGTCAAGGGGTGTGTTGTCATATGCATCCATCATTTTTGGATGTATGTGTGTGTGTGTGTGTGACAGAGTGAGAGAGCGGTGTGTATGTAGTATCTACTCTCTCTCTCATACACACGCACACACACACACTCACACACAAAGATGTATGCATATTTATGCATGTATGTATACATGACAACAAACCTCTCTCTCTCTCTCACTCTCTCTCTCTGTCACACACACACACACGTCCATTTCATCTGATGTGTGATACTCTGTGTGCGTGCGTGCGTGCATGCATGCGAGCGTGCGTGGGGGTTCCACAATCGCCATTTATTTCAATTACTCTTGTGAGGATATTCACGTAAATCATTTTTTTCATTTAATCCCCGTTTTAATTTTCATAAAAGTTTCCAAGTACCAATGATGCTTTTTGGCGCATCTTCAATTTTCCCATTCATGAGAGGCGCCCAGTCATCATTCATCTGAGAGTCCATCTACAGAATGTCCTCAGATTTCTATACAGCACATTTTGCTTTTTTTTCTTCCAGTATATAAGCAACAATTTCATTCCCGGGCAATGCCGGGTGCCTCTGCTAGTACAATATAATTTCCAGGAGATGCCGTCTCTGATCCGAAGAATCTCCGTCTATTCTGTGGACTAATGAGAAGATCATTAATAGAATTTCTGAAATAATCTCGAGATGCCTACACGCATATAAATGTACTTTCGCACAATGCAGTGGGAATGAATTTTGAGTAACTGTTAACATAATTTACTTTAAGGTATGGATGACGTCTTACAAACATGAAGTAGATAACTTCAAATTACGATGAAAGTAAGCAAAATTAATTCTCAAACAAAATAATTAATTCTCAAACGCAGAATAATGCTAACAGAATTGCAGGAAAATTTTCCTGCAAAATATGGACATCTTATCCCGTTCCTGCTATTCTGTTAGCATTATTCTGTTTGAGAATTAATTATTTCTGTATCTTTCAATACATCTCAACGCTTCTAAAAGGCAACTTTGTTTGTTTACTTCCATAGTAATTTGAATTTAACATCAGCGTCTAATAAAGATTGATTTATAAGCTCAAAAATTGCAGATTAATTTGTCAGAGGGAAGTTTAACTTAATGGCAAAGGACTATGACCGGTAATCACAGGGATGTGAGTTCGAGTCTCATGGCTGGCCGGTGGCGAATTTTTCTGCAAAATATGGAAATTTTATCCTGTTCTTGCTATTCTGTTAGCATTATTCTGCGTTAGAGAATTAATTATTTCTGTATCTACCAAGTAGATAGTTAACTCGCTTTGTGATCCTAAGTGCACCAAACCTCACGTGTGCGTGTGCTCACATTTTCGTGGATGCTTGCCCGAGGACGATTATACATCCATATTTGTTAACGGTTATTTTCGATAATTTTCTTGCTGTGTTGCGTGTTCGTTTCTCTTTTTTCCATCTGTGATTCTATTTTTGATCTTCTATGTAAATGAAGATATTTCCTTCGTCTGGCTGCTTTTCTTTCTACAAAACTAGAAGTAACATCGCGGAACTGTTATTTTAATGTGTTGTGTCTATTTATCACCCGATGAGATACATCTACACCGCCGGATGCTCCTGAACCAGTTGTTGAGTGTCCTAACCGAGAAGGATCAATGCTAGATGTGTCGAAACAATTGTCGGGATTAATAAATTCTAGTACATTCCATCTTCCGTCTTTCATTTGCCATATACATAGCGATCGCTGTGAAATTGACCGTGCTTTACCACTAAGCTACCAGGTGTTCACCATTCGTTTTATTATCCAATATATACATATGTGTGTGTGTGTGTGTGTGTATGTGTGTGTGTGTCTGTGTGTGTGTGTGTGTGTGTGTGTTTGTAGAAATATATGTGTGCATGTGTATGTGTGTGTGTGAATAAGTATGTTTGTTTATGTGTGTATTTGTACGTGTGTCTATGTGTATGATATATTTAGTATGTGTCATAACCTTGTAACTTTTGTATGTGTGTGTATGTGGATGCTTTCATGTAAGTGTGTGTATTTGTGTGTGTTGATGAGTGCATGGTTTCGATGAGGTTGTAAGAGAAAGGGGCGGGTGAATTAAAAACGTAGATTTTCTTTGCGGATCTTATCTTTCTGCTATTGTTCCTACAAAAGTCATTAAATGGCTGATGGTCGTTGATGGTGCGGTCACTGCTTTGATCTATAAGATAAATTCCAACGGGCTTCATTCTAACTTTATCTTGATTTATTTCTATACCGTTTACGGAAAAAATTGTAATAGCATATATATATCACTCTATCTTTGAGATAGCATGTGTTATATTTGTTAGATATTACTGTATCATATATTCTATAGTCTATATGCGTAAGTATAGATATGGCATGCATGTAGGAAGAACGCTGGCAAGACATGCACCATGACTGAAACTCGAACATCAATAATGGAAAACGTAGGGCTATTAGAATGAAAAGCAATTTTGTTTAGAGAACATGCGTTTATAAAGCAATGAAAAATTACTATCTAATTACTACCAATAAATTTTATAATATATAATCTTTTTGACTATAAGTTTGCCCAATCAGAGCCGACCTGTCACTATAAAAAAATACAAAAAACAAAAAACAAAAAAAAAAAGGAAGAAAAATGCAGTAACACGAATACACATGCAGACATACTTATAACAAAAACTTATCACATGTGTTATGAGAGCTTTTAAAATGAGAAATCGATAGCAAATAATCTGATAACGATAACGATAACAATGATAACAATAACAACGAAAAACAATAGCATTCATGTGTGCTTACACAAATGCATACGCATGACAGGTAGGAACAAAAAAAAAAAAAAGAATTGGTAGATCTTCCTTAAAAATTGTAAATCAATTAGTTAACTGGTGGCTCTTTCATATGGACTTCATCGTTCATGGATAATTTGCTTCAAATTTGAAATCTTAAAATCTTGAAGTAGATCAAAGCTAACCTGATTTCTGTTTACAAGTAATCTTAATCACCTTTGAGATTAGAAGGAAGATTTTTAAGTCTTGTACGAGCTTAACGTATTCCAGTTGAAGTCATCTCTTACAGTTTGCTTTAGTCAACTTAAACCTTTTATACACTTTGTAGTTTCCTGCCCTGTTAAGATAAGATCTCTTATATTGATACGGAGCGTCAGATTGACGGATAAACATAAATAATTGGATGTTGTGGTGTTTCTGCTATTCTCATCAGCGTTAGTAATGATACTGAAACAATTTTAAGCTAATGAAATTACTATATATCGCCGGTAACATAGATGGAATTGTAGAGCGCCGGACTAAGGAGTGACCGCTTTTGCGGTAGTCAAATGCATACCTTTGTGTTCTGAATTCAAACCACATTTGAGTCGACTTAGTTTTTCATCTGTTCTGGATTGATCAAATAAATACCAGCTATAAGCGCTAGCAGAGCTGTGTAACCGAAACGTCTACTTCGCAAGCACATGGTTTCTACTCCAGTTCCACTGCGCGGCACTTTAGGCAAATGTCGTCAATTATAGCCCTGGGCTGGCCAATGCCTTTCAAGTGACAATTGTACGGAAATCCAGTATACAAATACATATCTATATATGTGTTTGTTGTGTATTTGTGTGTATGTATTTGTGTGTAGGTGTGTGTGTGTGTGTGTGTATGTGTGAGCGCGTGCGTATTTGTGTTTGCCTTTTCTGATAACAGATGTAGTTTTTTTTTACTGACGTTCCCATTGCTTAGCGGTTCGGCAAAATATAAATAAGTACTACACTTGCATACTGGGATCGATTTAACTAACTAGGCCCTTAAAAACAGTGTTCCAACATGGTTACACTCTCAATGACTAAAACTAATATAGAATAATAATTATTATATAAAAGTATACTGAGCAGGGATGATTTAAAATAAAACTGTGCACATTTATGTTTAGAACGTTCGTGGTCATTCAAACATGAAAAGACCTTCTGTACGGCAACTGTCTCGAAAAGAAATTCTTCTTATAAAATGTGCGTGAAAACATACTCGGCTGGGTTATGAATGACGTTGTCGGGTAGTAAGACATGTGTTTCTGCGTGTAAATGTACACAGCTTTGTTTTAATCATTAGTGATAAGTGGGCCTTTAATTAATGCATTCTAATTTGTCAAAGGTTAGCACTAGCCTGCATATTCAATTCTAGCTGTTTTCATATATTCCTTAGACAGTTATAAACGGCGATCTCAGTGTCCGTATCTGAAGAAGCACAAGCACGCAGAAACATGCATCTTACGGTCTGCAAACGTTATTCAGAAGAGCATTTCGGTGTGTTTTTGCACACAGTCTATAAAGAGAATTTCTTTTCCGTGGCAGTTGACGCAGCGAAGGTCTTTTCATGCTCGAGAGTACTTGAATATTGTTATATTCTTTTTTGCCAAATAAACACACGCACTATATATTCATTCTTCACTTTAGATTTATTATTGTTCTTATTTTATGCCATTTCTCTGGAAATCTTTCGTCACACATCCTGTGACCTCTTTATTCTCAGAAAGGACTAAACAGAATAAGAGGAGACATGTGGGTTGGAGAATCGCGAAGAAGTCCCAGGATATGTGATGAAAGATTTCCAGACAAAGGACATAAAATAAGAACTATAATAAATCTGAAGTGAAAACCGAGTATGTACGAGTGCGTATATTTATTTGGCAAAAAAAAAAAAAAAATTATCATCCCGAAATATAACAATATCTGTTTCAACACACGATTTCACATCAGGAATCTTGCAGCACGAATACATATGCGTAAGTCCTTGAATACTTTAAATATAAATGTACACATCTTATAAAACGAAAAAGGATACTGATAATGGTTCAGTCTGTCGAAGTTTATGGGGTCATGTGAATGTATGAAGTCGTTAATACATTACAAAGGGTCAAATCGTGCCACCTTTAAAGTATATTTCAACTTTCTTCTTTTGTCCTTTCGCACACACACCCACACACACACACGCTCATACACACACACACACACACAAACATTCACACACACGCGCACACACACACACACACACAGACACAGACACACACACAGACACACACACACACACACACACACACACACACACACACACAAACACATTGTAAATGAAGAAAAAATAAAGAGAAAGAAAAAGAAATAAAGGAAGAA
>NC_068982.1:130095170-130099731 GCF_001194135.2 Octopus bimaculoides
TTGCACTAAAAGAATACAAGCGCCGCCACGATAAAGTGTGTGTGTATCTTCATTGGCTCTTATGCCGTAAATACCAATATGAAGTTATGCAGGAGGATGGAAAAGTAAAGATACTCTGGGACTATGATTTTCAGACGAACGTGTAATCGAACACCGTCGGCCGGATATTGTCATCTTGAAAAGAGAGACAAATACCGTCAGATCATTGACGTAGCCATACCAAATGACATGAATGTTGTGAGTAAAGAGGTTGAAAAAATCACCAAGAACTCCGAATTGAAAGTGAAAATGGCAAGACTGTATGGAATGCGAGAGGGTAATGTAAAAGTGATAACAATGGTGATCGGAGCGTTGGTCTCAATCCCATTGAAACTTCAAAACTTCTGAAGGCAACTGGAAATCCCATGCAAGATTGATGTCTTGCAAAAGGCAGCCTTATTGGGCACAGCGCACATCTTAAGAAAAGTATTACCTGTCTGAGGTCCTTGTTGTGACTTGACAGATCACGAAAAACTCCGGTGCATTTTTACCTACACTGTATAACGAAGGAATAATAATAATAATGATGATGATAATAATAATAATAATAATAATAATAATAATAATAATAATAATAATAATAATAATAATAATAATAATAATAATTCTAACTTGTTGTCTCTTGAGGTCTCTGGGTGAGACTTGGATCCAACTTGTACAAATGCAAAACAAAAGTCAAACATAAAATAATAATAATAATAATAATAATAAAATATTCAGACAAATACATAACAAAAACACCAGGACTTACAAATATATATAACATACAGAAAATTGCACTACTGGGCATTGCACACATCCTAAGCAAAACACTTTCAATACAGTAACCATAAGAGCATCACAGCAAACCACAGCACATACCCAAGGCACACAGAGCTGCGCTCGGTAGTGAAGTGAAAGCACGTTATAAAAATAAAACTACTGATCAATAATAATAATAGCAATAATATCCCTGGCTGCAACTGTAGGGTAAAATCCCATTTTTTTTATGGAAGACCAGCAGTCGCCCATATATACCAGCCTCTCCTCTCCATGCCACCAATATTATCCAAGGGAAAGGCGAAGGCCGATACAGCTTGGCATCTGTGACGTCGCGACTCATTTCTACAGCTGAGTGAACTGGAGTAATCTGAAATAAAGTGTCTTGCTCAAGAACACAACACGCAGCCCGGTCCGGGAATCGAACTCATAACCTCACGATCGTACGCTCGATGCTCTGACCATTGAGCCTGCGCCTACGTATACATGTGTGTGTGTGTGTGTGTGTGTGTGTGTGTGTGTGTGTGTGTGTGTGCGTATACATATACGCACGCACATGTTTCGCAGTTTTTAATGGCCTCCCTGCATCCTGTTTTAATGATGTCTAAAATAGGTTTTATTTAACCAGCCATTTATTTATAATTTAATGTTTCCTGAACTGAACACTTCCTTATAAGGTAGTCAGTTAAGAGATTACATTCACTTTCAAAGTAATTTACTGAAAGTCGTTACACGCCTTTTGTCTTGCCTCTGTTAAGAAAAATACAACCTTTTATTTAAAGCGTCCTTGGCCGAAATTTCGTTTCGTCTAATGAGGTCTATCTTTTGCTTAGTTTCAGACGGAAGTTTTAACTGGTTAAACCTACAAATAGCCTAGGCAATGTCCGTGTTGACATGACTGAACGGAAGCAGATGTATAAATATACGAGAATTTAAAAGTTTTCAATTTTATTTTTACATAAATTATCCATGAACACCAGGGTTAGTTTCTTCTATCGGAAAGCATTATGTAAAGAGTAGATAAAAACTAGGAGTTGCAAAAAGAAACAAACTTTCTGTTGTACATGATAATTTCTTTGGTGAGTTAAGATAACCGTCTTAAATGTCTAGATTATTAGGCTCATTATTTCGAGTGTCTTTTTAAATGTTTTATATCACATTTTAATCAATCTGATTGTCCTTGGGTACCCCATCGCTAAAGATATATATTTGAACTTTGTTAAATCTAGTCAAGAGAATAAGTAGGATTAGGGCATCTGAAACTGATTGGAAATTAAACTAATCGAAACAAGATTAAAAGGAAACTAGATGAATGAGTTTTAGTGTTTTTAATATTTAAATAGTTTTCTCTTTTAACTTTATAACGAAATTTAATTATTTTCAATCTTGGTCAAAAGTATGATTACATTCATAAAAGCAGGCCTTTATGTGGTACCTGAAGAAGTAAAGAAAAAATAAGGGATCTATTTTATGATGAAAAAGACTTTAGTGTGGTGTTTAGTTATAAAGTCTAAGAAGGTAGTTCACAATATTAGATAGGCTGCATGGTAACCCACGTAGTTTATATTTACAAGTGTACATATAAGTTAATGTAATGAAACATTATTCATGAAACAACGAACATAATAGTTAGGAATCTGCTGTAACATACGAGAGATAATATTATAAAAGAAGTTTATAGTTACTGAAGACAAAATCAATAGAAATTAAAACTATTGCACATAACCATTGCACGTGATTCCACACTACTATTTAAAGTTGCTATCTTTTGTTGGATATGACAGAAGCATGTTAAATAGGAAAAAGTGAAAGGGGGTAAGAGACTAACTTAGTGAGAAAAGTGACATAGTTACCTCTTGACGTCAGAGGTAGAATTCACAAACATTTTATAACCGTAAACCAAATCTTCCAGAATCTGCCAAAAAGTTATTGGGTAGGAAAACGTGCACACATCCTTTAAAGTTTACCAACCATAACAAGTTAGCCGGTACTGATTGGTCAAGCCATATTCATGTAAGTGTTAATGCATTTTACTGTGACACATTGATTTGAGGTCCGATTGACCTGCAAAATGATTCATATTCATCTCTGACGAAATCGTAAATCTTTCTGGATAGTACAAACAGATAAATTTAACTAACGTACCAACAGATATATTTAACTATCTTCCTGAGCGTGAATCCATTGCTACATATAACCCTAATTTAATCATTTTCTTTTGTTTTTGTACAGGACAATTCCATTAATTGGTTAAAAAAATGTATACTTTGTAGTATCCAAAATATTCAATAGAATACAAAATTATGAAATTATGTTTCAACATTCATATATCATAATATATAATGTAAATTAATTTTATCATTTGAAATAAAGTTTATTTAGGAGAAAAATATTTTTCTTAAAAAAACAGAAAAAAAGTATAGTCATTAAATGTTCGAAGAATATGAAAAGAATACGAAATAAACACCCAATTTCTCTGTCAAGCTGCACATTTGCAAACATTTCAGTCAGTTCCAGCTCATTAAATGAATGAATAATAGTTTAATAGTTTTATAGGCTCAATGTGTGGAGGCGCAATGGCCTAGTGGTTAGGGCAGCGGACTCGCGGTCAAAAATTCGCGGTTTCGATTCCCAGACCGGGCGTTGTGAGTGTTTATTGAGCGAAAAAACACCTAAAGCTCCACGAGGCTCCGGCAGGGGATGGTGGCGGACCCTGCTGTACTCTTTCACCACAACTTTCTCTCACCCTTACTTCCTGCCTCTGTTGTGCCTGTAATTCAAAAAGGGCCAGCCTTGTCACACTGTGTTAAGGGTACACGTGTCTGTGGAGTGCTCAGCCACTTGCACGTTAATTTCACGAGCAGGCTGTTCCGTTGATCGGATCAAATGGAACTCTCGACGTCGTAAGCGACGGAGTGCCAGCAGGCTCAAAGATATAACAATAGAATTCCACTTACAACAATGTGCAGTGTGTACGAACAGATCTTGAAAACTTTGTTGATTCTTGTCTGTTTTCTGCACTTCAAATTCAGATCCTGTCGCGGGCAATTTTGCTTTTTATCATTTCGGGGTCAAACCTAGTATGGAGTTTGATTTTTCTTCTTCTTCTTCTTCTTCTTCTTCTTCTTCTTCTTCTTCTCTGTTTTTCTCTTTCTGTATTCTACCTATAATTCTTTATGTCAAGTTGATTTGGCATGAAAACCGAGAGTACTCATGTCTGTTTATTATTCAGCTACTTACATATTGGTTTCATATGCAGCAATGTACTTTGTCGCACGACGGAATACTCATCATTGACACTGACTGGAGTCCTTCTATTACTTCTGCTATAAAATATATCATCTCGAGCCAATATAAGAACGCGTTATTTCCTTCTCCCAAATTTGTGTCTTAAAACTTGCAAAATTTTCAGATGAAAAAATATTCCCAAAGGATGTGTTATGCCTAGAGTCGCTGTACAGTTGGTATAGCTAGAGGTATTCTCCTTAATGTCGAGAACATCCAATGACAAGGAGTGGTGTATTTAAGAGCTGTTTATTACTGTTTTGGAACATAAAACAGACCAGCTCCCAGTCGTTTTCCATCAATGAAATCTATCTCTATTTATTATTCTTTTATATCGAAGAATGTGAAGGATACTGTTACTTATTTATCTATCTATATTATCTCTCTGTCTCTGCCTGGTTGTTCTTTTGTTTGTCTGTCTATCTGTCTCACTTTCTCCTCTTTCTTTCTCTCTCTCTCTCTCTCTCTCTCTCTCTCT
>NC_068982.1:130102353-130105036 GCF_001194135.2 Octopus bimaculoides
TTTCTTAACAACCTTAGCGAAGATAAAATTCTGCAGCCCATGATGGTAACTGGGTCGCGGAATATATTTCAATCAGGAAATGTGTCCTTCAACAAGGAAACAGGTTCTTTTGATATACATACTACCATCATTATAATAATCTGATTAACATAAATTCTAAGTAACTAATGTAACACAACCGAATTTAATTAGATTGAAAACCGTTTTTTATACGAATTTCTTCACTTTTCCAAACGGCGGGTTATAATGCAGTAAGAAAGACTCATCTTCTATCTTTTACTTGTTTCAGTCATTGGACTTCAGCCATGCTGAGGCACCACCTTGAAGGAGTTAGTTGAACAAATCGTCCCCGATTGTCAAGCGGTGGTGGGGAACAAACGCAAACACAAAATACACACATACATATACGACGGGCTTCTTTCAGTTTCCGTCTACCAAATCCTCTGAATCAGGAACCATGTGGTTGGGAAGCAAACTTCTAATACACAGCTATATATTTCCATTTTTTATAGCTTTCTTCTGAATAAAAGGTAAGGGACTCGAGAGTTTACATTTCTTTTTGTGCTTTAGTTTCTAATGTGGCTAATATTCTTTTCGACTATAGGTACAAGGCCCGAAATTTTTGGGGAGGTGGAGTCAGTCGATTACATCGAACCCAATGCGTAACTGGTACTTAATTTATCGACCCCGAAAGAATGAAAGGCAAAGTCGACCTCGACAGAATTTGAACTCAGAACGTAACAGCAGAAGAAATACCGTTAAGCATTTCGCCCGGCGTGCTAACGTTTCCGCCAGCTTGCCGCCTCTTAATGTGGCTAATATTGCACGGGAAATGCATGAACATCAATCAGTTACTTCTCTTATCGTTAGTAAATATGAGGCTTTGCTTTGTTTGTGGTAAATAAATATCTTTCTACTTAAAATAGTCCAGTGGTAAACATTTTGTTTATTTTTAAATACAGTTGTTATTCTTGAAATTATCAATTGAGTATAAAACGATTGTCTTTCTATCAGGTCATCCCATAAGTTCTGTCCGATTTTACCTTTTTTTAAAATTGAATGAAATTTCATAGTATTTTAGAATGTCTAATGGAATTAAAAATTATTTTTATGCATTTGTGTACATTTAAACTAATTAAATATTATTTTACAGAATAATAGAATTAAAAATTCTTTTATTAAAACCATTTCTAACATGGAAGTATCCAAAGAGCATTTGAGGCACATGATGCTTTATGAGTACAAAAAAAGAAACTCTGCAGCCGAAGCGACTCGAAACATACACTCAGTTTATGGGAGAGAATGCTTGAATGAAAGAACTTGCAGAAGATGGTTTGCAAAATTCAGAAGTGGAGATTTCAGCCTTGAAGATGAAGATCGAAGAGGACGTCCAGTTGAGTTTGATGATAAGCTCCTTGAGGTATTACTTGAAGAAAATCCTGCATTATCAGTTGAAGAATTGGCGATAAAGCTCAGTTCAAGCCATACAACTGTTCATCGTCATCTTCAACAACCTGGAAAGGTTCCTAAACTTGTAAAATGGGTGCCTCAGGAATTGTCCGAAAGCAACCGCAAATCCCGAGTTGACATCTGCTCTTCACTCCTTTCTCGCGAACTCATTTCACCCTTTTTGGACAGACTTGTGACTGGTGACGAAAAATGGATCTTCTATCGAAATGTTAAACGTCGTAAACAGTCGCTTGGTAAAAGGGAAAAACTCAACCACAGCTGAGAAGGGAACTTCATGAGAAAAAGGTTCTTCTCTCTATCTGGTGGGATCGCAAAGGAGTAATTCACTTTGAATAGCTACCACCTAATGCAACAATCAATGCTCAAGTCTACTATCAGCAATTAGGGCGTTTGAACCAAGCTTTGAAGAAAACAAGACCCGCTTTAGTGAATCGAAAAGGAGTGATGTTTCATCAAAACAATGCGCGACCCCACACTGTAAAGATCACATCACAGAAGATTGAAGAGCTTGGTTAGGAAAAAAATTCCTCATCCACCTTATTCTCCCGACCTTGCTCCTTCAGACTACCATTTGTTTCGTAGTTTACAGAATCATTTGGGGGACATAACTTTCGCAAGCCAGGAGGAGGTCGAAACTGACATTTCAGAGTTCTTCGCTTTGAAACCAAAAGACTTTTACATTGATGAGATTAAAAAGCTTGTAAATAGATAGAAGGAAGTCATAGATAACCATGGAAAGTACATTGATGATTAAATTTCAATTAAATATAACATTTGATCACTTGTTTTCTTTATTCAAAATTCGGACAGAACTTATGGGATGACCTGATATTAAAATAGTCCAGTGGTAAATATTTTGTTTATTTTTAAATACAGTAGTTATTTTTGAAATTATCAATTGAGTATAAAACGATTAAAAGAAAGAAAATATGACTTTGAATAAAACCAGTTCGGCATCAGAATATCTGGTTTGAATACTTCATACTTTTATGGTTAAAGAAATTGACTCAAGATATATACACTAAAAATTTGCGAACCGGTTTCAGATTTCAACAATAGTAATTTCACTTTAAGTATATCCGTGACGCTGTTGAGGGAACATGAGCAGCTAAACAAAATGTCCAACCGATGCTCTCCCTCACTCTCTCTTTCTGTCTGTCTCTCTCTCTCTCTCTCTCTCTCCCTCTCTCTCTCTCTCTCTCTCTCCCTCTCT
>NC_068982.1:130105082-130107094 GCF_001194135.2 Octopus bimaculoides
CTCTCTCTCTCTCTCTCTCTCTCTCTCTCTCCCTCTCTCTCTCACAGCTAATAAATCAATTCATGAATTTTTTAAAATACAGAATTATTTTTGGCAAGCAACAAGCTCAGTTTCATAACTCAAATGGTAAAGTCATAACGAATCAACACCAGTGTTTTACTAGAAGTTATTTTATCGATTTCTGACGGCTAAATGAAAAGGTCTAGTTCAGAATGATATACGTGCTTAACGATCACTGAATACATGATTCTCTATAGTTTGTATTCATTCCTTCACTGCCCTACAAACCTGAATTAATACAAATAGGAATCTATGATCTTATCTTTGCCCGAGGACGTCCAGCTTAGCATGTGAGGCTATATACCAGGTATCAAGTTACTTTCATAAATATTACAACATCAGAGCGCCATACGTTAACATAAATTAGATTTATTTGCATAGAAATGTCTTCAGTTTACAGAGTGAGATAAATATGAAGTGGTGTTCTTCATGCAGTTCATCAAAACATAGACGTAACTGATTAAGACTCAAATGAGAATCGAACTCGTTTACGAATTCGTTTCAAAGAACTTTAACCATTTCACTACGGCGTCTGTCTCAAACAGACATAAGCTGGGAGGCTAAAATACTTATAAAAAGAATTAGCAAGTCTCCTTTGAAAAAAAACTGCTGCTTTTGCTTTTCTCACATATCCTTGTTCCGTTGTTATCATTTTGGATTTTCGTCTGATGTTCCTCTTTTGAGACCTATCATCACCTGGGGCTGTCTTTACTGTCGCCTTACTTCCGTTTACAGAGTCTCTTTTCTTTGAGTTTTCTCTCGATCTACCTGTTTTCTCTCGGCATCTTAATCACCATTGATTACTGACCTTGTGCCAAAATTTAAACAAAAGCGGTGAGCTGGTAGAATTCTTAAAGCGTCGGAGAAAATGCTCAGCAGCATTTCTTCCGGTTCTTTATGCTTTAAGTATTAATGCCAACGAAGTTGACTGACTTTGCCTTTTATCTATCCAGAGTCGATAAAATAAGTGCTAGCTGAGCTCTAGTATCGATGTAATCAACTTACTTCTCCCCTCAAAATTGCTGGCTATGTTACATTAGTAACGTAATATTTCAACAGATTTCATGTTTGAAACGGAGCAAATTTATAGGCCACAATTTGTGTAAAATGGATATGCGTTTGTCTGAGTACATAAGCATGTGTTTTGCGTATATGTACGTGTGGATGTGTGTGTGAGGTAAGGTGTATGAGTTTGTGTATGTGATTGCGAAAATCCCTTTATACGAACCTAATTTGGAATGTATATAAATGTATGTCTATATGATGTGATGTATATACAGATGTATTTGCGTGCATTGGTATAGTGTGTTTGTAAATATATGGTGAGTTAGTGAGATAACATTAATGCATGCATAAAAGACTTGTTCCGCCTAAAGAGGGAATCCGGGAATAAATATAGAGGATGCTGGTAGGTTTAGGGTAGGAAATAGGGTAAAACGAAGGAGCTAAAACTTAAGATAAGGGATGTGGCAATAGTGATGTTGTTGATGGTGGTGGTGGAAATACGGATGACGGTAGTGGAGGAAATGGTTGGAAGGAAAAACTAAGATGTGTTTGTATTTGTTAGCAACTAATAGCAGAGGGTGTGAGGGTGGCCAATCTACATATATACATACATAGATACATACATAGATACATACATAGATACATACATATATACATACATACATATATACATACATGCATGCGTACATACGTACATGCATGCATGCCTGCATACATACGTATACACATACATACATATATGCTTGGAACCATATGTACGTAAATACATACATGCATATACATAGCATTGATTGGGTAGGCTCACATCCGCTATCATTCGGTATATTGTGAGGATGGCTAAACTTACACAAACGCGCACACACATGCACACACAAGTTCCCACCCTCCCATATTTATGAGTATGTCTGCGAGTATGTACATACATTTATACATATATATATATATAT
>NC_068982.1:130107562-130108521 GCF_001194135.2 Octopus bimaculoides
TCTCTTACACTTCACTGTGCCTCTTTCATTTTTCTCGCCCCTCCTAAATTCTTCTATCCTTCTGCCTCTACTTCTCTCTCTTCTCTCCCCTTGTGACCGGTGTTCGGCCAGGCCTGACCTTTCTTTCTTGGTTTGACTACCATCCGTGCAACATCTATATTCTTCCCCGTGCCTGTTAAATCTTATGTCCCTGCCGTAAGGCTTTACTTCCACACACGCCAGTTTAATTTAATTCGTCTTTAGTCGAAAGACACCTGTTGTTATGTCCTGTTAATTGCATTTGTATTTGTGTAATATTTCTCTGGTTTTTTTTTTCGTCTTTGTTTTCGTATTCATTCGCTGCTTTCTTCCAAGAAATCTAATGCTCTTAGCTTATCTTTTCCTTGGGGCTGGCCAGATTGGAACAATCTCGAGTATAAACAGCCGAAATGCAAAGATAATCTGGAACTCGATTGAGGATAGAAAACTCCGAATGACACATCCTTGTTTTCCCTGTATCGTCTGTCTGGATATTTTGCGTTCTTGTCCCATTTTTGTATTTTTTATATATAAAATATAGCGGCGTACGTACACTTTGGCTTCTCTCCCTCTTTCTCACAACTGTCCGACGAACAGGAAACTCTGAGTAACAGCTTTTGTGATGTTTTTGAAGCTTTAATAAAAAAGTATATATATATATATATACATACATGCATACACACACACACACACACACACACATATATATATATATATATACACAGGGTGGCCCAAAAGTAGGTTTACAGTTATCACGTAGGCGCTTTAATTTCTTTTAAAACATTCTATTACATTTAAATTTCTATTTTACAATTAACTAAATTAGCATAGAATAATGGTTTCATATTTTTTTTATAATTAATATCTAACCTCTTAATATATGAATGTGAAAGAGATAGTTGAATAACTGTAAACCTACTTTTGGGCTACCCTGTATATAT
>NC_068982.1:130109170-130118680 GCF_001194135.2 Octopus bimaculoides
ACACACACACACACACACACACACACACACACACACACACACACACACACACACACACACACACAGACTCACACTACCATAGGTAGACATGGCAGAAGTAAATAGACACCGTTTTAATCATTAAAATTTATTTAAATTTGAAAGTGTTCAATCAAGTTATTTATCAATTGTTATAATGTGAATATTTGATATTTAGTAGACATGCCCATTGCATTTTTCAATGCAAAGACCCTATTAGGCATGTTACTGATCAAACGACGAATATTCTCTTGCGGAATTTCTTGCCAAGTTTCATGCTGTAATCTCAAAAGATCTCGTTTTGAATATGCTTTCTTGTTCTTTTTATGAAATGTCCTGTCCATTATGTCCCAGAGGTGTTCAATAAGGTTTATATCTGGTAACTGGCTTGGCCATAGAAGCTTTTTAATGCCGTTCTCATCCAACAAATCTTGGGTCATTTTAGCCGTGTGACAAGAAGCCCTGTTTTCCATAAATAGTCTGCTTTAATCATTTCACTACTGGAGAGGATTGGAAGGAATCCTTTCTGCAATATGGACACATATTTATCTGAAGTTATATTTCCCTCACACTCCACCAGCTCTGATCAGCCATAGCTCAAAATTGCTCCACAGACTATCACAGAATAGTTGCTGTGTTTCATTGTTGGATGCAATCTTTTCACATCAAATTCTTGATCACAGAGTCTACAGACCCAAACACGACCACCGTCAGGAAATACAGCAAATCTGGACTCATCAGAGAATATAACAGGGCCCCTAAATGCTAGTGGCTTCACCACCATCTCACTGGCCCAATCTTTTCTCCGCTTGATGTTGGCTGGTCGAAGAAGAGGCTTCCTTCTTGCTGATCTGCCATAGTAACCAAGCTTGTGGAGATACCTGACAGTTGTTCTGAGACTGACATCAACTTGTTCTGCTATGTCAGAGGCCTTGCAACGAAGATTATCTCCTACACTTCTCTTAGCAAAGAGGAAGGTCCTGTTAGAAGGCCCTGGGCGAGGTGATGTGGACTTCTTCCACTCTCTGGTGAATTGCACAATCACTCTATTAACTGTAGAAAGCGGGATCTCTAGGTTTTCTGCGATTTTACGCTATGTCCACCTGTAGAATGACCCACAATTTGGCCACTTTGAAATTCAGACAGTTCCAAGGCTTCTTTTGTGCAGTCACATATAGAACCTAAAACATAAAAATGTCACGTAATAAAATATATAAATCTTTTCAAGTTAGAATAACATCATACAATGTTTTATGAGGTGTCTATTTACTTCTATCATGTCTGTGTACATATGCGTGTTTGTGTGTACATGTCTGCCTGTGTGTCCATGTTTATGCTTCCAATGGTCTAAAAGTCTAAAAACGAGTTTCGTTTATGTTGTTTTTGTCCCGTCATGTCTCTAAACGAACAAAAATGAGATCGATAAAATTAGAAGGATCGTCATGATAGATTAAACTCTTCGTGCCTATACTCCAGTATGGATACAATCGAATAAAGCATTATAAGAATAAAGGACTATATAAAGAATAAAGGAATATTGTAGAAACTGTTGAGTGCTGAATGAAGTATACATAAACAAGAAAAAGAAATATATATGATGACATATTTCCCGCCAGGGGCAAACCATCTCCCCCCCTCTCTCTGTGTATATATAATATATATAAAATATAAATAAATATATAGGTATATGTATGTGTGCCTACACATACACGCGCGCACACACACAAACACACACACGCGCGTGCACACACACATAAACACACACATACACACACACATATGGGGTGAGAGAAAGTGAGAGAGAGGGAGACAAAAGTCTCGGAATCCGTCAAAATGTGGAAAGAAGACGCCGCTTAGTCTAAGGGCTGGTTAACATTCTCGAAGTGAAGTTTGTTGATCACAGTGCTATTTCCTAACTCCGGAAGGATGGCAACTGATAGTTTTCTCGAATGAGTTAGTTCCTGCAGCTGTTAACACATGTACATCAACGTAGATTGGGCGGTGGCGCAAAAGGTTTTATTTATTCAATTCTCTGACCAGTCAATTGGATTGGTTATTTATATATGAGAAAGAAACAACTGAAAATAAAACAACGTTGGCTCAAACATTGAACGAATTCTCAGACAAGCCATTTCCTTCATGTCTCCATTCTTACATCCTTTTTGCTCTAGTGACAGAGACAGAAGAATGTCATTAAATCTGATAAGATGTAGTAATACAATGTTAAGAGCTTCCTTAACAATGGATATCTTTGTAGCGATGGAGCTCGTTGTAAATATATTTAACAAAACTTAATAGCAGCTTTAACTTGAATGCTTAATCTCGTTTCTCCTTTGCATAACTTTTACAAAAATAATACCGGTCATTGAAGCTGAAGCAAGACTATCAATATACTGTGTTGACGTTTTCAGGAAGCTGCTATCTTTCTATGTCGTAGCGAAATTTAGAAGATACTTCGTAGACTAATTCTACACAGTCGACAATAATTGCAGCACCGGTATGCATTACATATTTCTTCATTCCTTTTAACTGAAGTGTTTAGAGCCGTTTTGTATTGGAAATATGGAGGGAGGAGATAAACTTACAGAACTCCGATCTTAACAACTCCACCTTCTCCTCATTTGCTTTAGGACATGTTCTCCGACCATGCTTCCTATTCTCTAGACATTTATGATTTTTTTTTTTGCAAGTGTTCAACTTGGGCATTGGTACCATGAATCTGAAAATTGTGGGAGAGCTTGTAACTATCATGGGCAAAGACTCTTTCCACCTAATTAATTTATTTTTTAGAAATGTATTTATGTACATACATATATATTAATCCTGTTGGGTTTCTAGCAACCCTCCTCACCAGGGTAGCCTAGTGGGGTGCCGACAACCTGACCATGCAACAGGTTGTACTGGATTCCATGTTACCAGTAGCACTTATGAGGCTCTCATAAGTGACTTGTTGAAAGGTCGGATGAACCTAGTGCACGCTCAACAGCTATCTAGAAATAGCACGGGTACGCTGAAATTCCGGGATGATGTCCGGCGTGCTGAAAGACCACTGGGAGTGAGGCACCCCTCAGCTTCTTTTGAAGCATGTCTTTAGGAGAAGGTCACTCTGATATAAAACCAGGTAAGCAGGGAAGGGTACTGGACATTTTGGCATCTTTGGTTTGTGCTAGAGATCATGGCACTCCCACATCTCTGAGCCTCTGACTAATATTAGCACTAGACATCTGGGTCTGGCTTGTCACTCGATAATGTAAATAAAGTGGAGAGGGCCTATGAAGTGTCGTGCAAGCCTTATTTGACCTAAAACTCTGCACAAGCATTGTTGACCTCTCCCTGATATGTGC
The DNA here is from genome assembly GCF_001194135.2 of Octopus bimaculoides. Classification (NCBI taxonomy): domain Eukaryota; kingdom Metazoa; phylum Mollusca; class Cephalopoda; order Octopoda; family Octopodidae; genus Octopus; species Octopus bimaculoides. The sequence goes on from NC_068982.1 coordinate 130,112,533, forward strand.
TGCTTTTTTTCTTATATATATATTTATTTTATTTTCAGTATATATGTATCTTTATTTCTAGTATATATTTATTTATCTTTAGCATATATTCATTTTATTTTTATTCAGAAGTCCTGCGGCGATGGGAAAGTGGGGAACCATGCAGACCTGACGGGCTGGAAGCATGTAGCCAGTGTCTTGCACTGTAGCCTTGGGTCGACCAAAAACTTGCGAGTGGATTTGGTAGACGGAAACTAAGAGAAGTCAGCCATTTATATAAGTATATACTTCTGTGTGTGTATCATTTTGCTTGCGTTTGTTCCCTACCCCGTTTAACAACCGGTATAATTTTGCTAGCGGTTCAAAAAGAGACCGATAGAGCAAGTACCAGGCTTTAAAAGAGTAAGAACGCGAGTAGATTTGTTCGACTAATACCTTCAAGGTAGTGCCTCAACATGGCCGCAGTCTCATGCCTATAACAAGTAAAAAAAGCTTCTATCTTACTTGTTTCAAGGATAATACGCGAGCTTCTTATTTTAATAATGTCTGACATAGTTATGTATTTCACATGTTTGTTCCATGTTTGTACTTGCGACAAGGTTTGACTTTATGAATATAATCAAATTATAAAACGTATTCAGAGTTTTATCAAGAAGTCTGTAGCTCCTTTTCTACCATAAATTGATGATTACAATGCTAACATAATTTAATGCTAATGTAATGCTTATAATTAAGGCGACGAGCTGGTGGAACCGTTAGCAAGTCGGATAGAATGCTTAGTAAAGTTTCAGCCGTTTTTTACGTTCTGAGTTCAGATTCTTCCGAGGTCGGCTTTGCCTTTCATCCTTTCGGAATCGATAAAATAAGTATCAGTTGAGCAACTGGGGTCGATGTAATCAACTTACGCCCTCTTCCGAAAGTGCTGCCCTTGTGACAAAACTTGAAATTAATATAATGCTTATAATTTAGTCTTATAAATTTTAATATCTTGTATTGTAAACCTAGCAGTAAATTTATAATTTTTTATTATAAAGAAACCCTTTGCATCCGAAATCTGCCGTAATCTTCTGCATATCTATCCTACAACCTTTCTTCCTTTTGTTTGTGGTTGGAATGTATACGCATACATAAAAATAGACATATGTTTGGGAGCAAATTTACCTTGTAAGTAAACAGTAAATATCGTCGAGTTGATATTTAGCGTAGACAGGAACCATATGTTAGCAATATCATTGAGCAATCTTATTTTATGGTACAGTATGTAATATACAGATCGGGCAATACTTTTATCTGCAATTCTTATACTTTTATACATGCTCAACAAAATTATGCTAAGGCCCCCACCTATCTTTAATTCCAGTAAACCTTGAACTTTGTAACCGCATCAAATTTATGATTCTTAAATCACACACACACACACACACACACACACACACACACACACACACACACACACACACACACACACACACACACACACACACACATACACACACACACATGTTTTAGTCATGAGGGAAGGGAGCTGCTCAGGAAACTTTGCAGGGCTTCCGACACTTGTAAGAGATAGGGGAGAAGAAATTATCTTCAATCTATAATTAATAACAACAAAAGCAATATTAAAACCAAAAGGTAATCTCGATCTCAAACTGAACGTGGGGATTGTGTTGGAACACGGAATACTCCATTATTTACCTTGAGAGGATCCCTCAAAAAGGATTCGTGGTACATAGAAACACACGTCATTACATCGTTGACGGATGAAAATCCTCTGCTACGTCCGCAAAACATGCCAGATCACGTGATTTCCCTTGCTACGGGTTTCTCACTGACAAATGTCGAGCGGCAGCATAAAAGTACTCCTCATTAAATCATTGACAGACGAACGCCAGAACTGCCAGATCACCTAATTTCCACCTGCTATGGGTTCTTCGTTTGTCAATGATTTATTGAGGAGCATTTTTATACTGCTGCTCGACATCTGTCACTAAGAAACCCATAACTGGGGAAAATCACGTGATCTGGCATTTCTGGCGGCCGTAGCAGACAATCTTCATCTGTCAATGATGTAATGATGTGTGTTTCTATGTACCACGAGCCCTTTTGAAAGATTTCAAGGTAAATGACGCAGTGTTCTGTGTTCCAACAAAACCCCCATGTTAAGTAGGAAATCAAGATTACATTTTGTTATTAATATTGCTTCTGTCGCTATTACTTACTTTTTGATAAGGCCACTGGCTATTTGCAATAGCAGTGCCTAAGTAGACACTAGTATTCGATATATCATTGACAGAGGATTCGATTGTTACGCCACTGTTGGAAATCTGTCACTGAGAAGCTCATAGCAGGGAAAAAAATCATGTGATTTTGCAGTCCCGGCGGCCTAGCAGATGATTCTTGTTTGTCGAGTGCTTTTATGCCCGCGAATCCGTACGAGACGTTCTCTCAAGGTAAACATAGACAGTATTCTGTGTTGTAACACAACCTTCACGTTAAGTTGGAGATCAAGATTACCTTTATCCTCATAGTGATTCGAATACTTGCAACAGAGTATATTCTACTAACAACACCGAAGATACCAGAAAGTGATACTCAAATGAGAGATGGATTAAATCTATACTCTGCCTTTTCTCATCAGCTACATGAATGATATGAAATAATATAAATATATAAAAAATGCGTTACTATTGTCCATAGTTTATCCTATTGATATTTTCAACTTAGAAATGGAATCATAGACATTTAAAGAACGACCTAGATTTACTTTTAATAAAGATAATGAATTCAAAAGATAAAGAATAGTCTTGAACGGTGAAGATATTTATAGGGATCTTTTATTGTCGTTAGTCTTTGTTATCAAGTTCAAGCAGATACATAAACCTCATAAATCCCATTTTTGTCATCCCTCTGCTATTACCACTGTCACCACCCTCCCTACTGTCACCGTCCTCCCCACTGTCACCGCTCTCCCCACTGACACTTCAAAAACTTTGTTACGTTCAGGTCATCTGAAGGAGTGTGATATGGCATTTAGAATTTTAACCGAATGTAACTCTTATTTACTGATATCTGACAAAGGAGAATAGAGGTAATAGAGTTGAGAAAGTGATTTGGGACAGAGAAGAGAAACTGTGCAAAAGTGGGAATTAGCTGCCCTGTGGATGTTAACATAAAGCTAAAGATCAGTGACAAAGAAAATACCTACGCTGAACTATTGAGAAATCTACAATTTCTCTACCCAGATTACAAGTTCAGGTTTATAACAGTAATTATTGGGGCACTGGGATATATAGCACACTGCCTAAGTACCAATCTTGAGAAATTAGGTTTCTTGAAAGGAGAAAACTGATTCGAAGACTACAGATCCAAGCCATCACTGAAACTAAAAATTTATAAAACTTTCCAGAAGTCTATATGCGCATGTCTAGACATCTAACTATATGCATGAGAATACATACATAAAACAAAACATACAGATCTGCACAAGCACTGACTTCAAATACTGCACATGTACCCACATACATGCAAAAGTACCCTGTTGATGTTGAAATTCCAATGAAGGAGCTTTGGGTCTATTTTAGAAACCGGCTCCTTCTCTATGGGCAAGAAATCTTGAAATAAAACTGAATAATGACATACATACATACATACATACATACATGCGTGTTTTGTTGAGAGAACAACTGTATATTGATCGTTGAAGCCGATAGAGAGTCATTCTTATCTACATAATGTTTCGGTCGGTCACCAAGCGTCGTTTTTCGTAATATGTACATAATCACAGATTGTATTCAAACAGTTTCTTTCTACTAAATTCCACTTTGCTTTTATTCCCAAACGTGAGGCGAAAGCCAGGACTTCGCGATTTCAAAACAAACTCATTCGACCATGCAGTATCTAATGTAGATATATAAGTATTGTAAGTACAAATTCTAACGATGCAGAAAATCACAATTTTATTCTTATTTTCTTTCCATTTCCATCATTTTAAATTTCAACTCTATTTCTAATTTTCAATAGAAACATCTATATTTTTGAATCAACTTTTCTACTGTAGTTTATACGTAATAATGTCGGAAGAACCATTATGTGGTTACTCCAAAAATTATTTACACAGGGTGAACATAAATTCAGATAGTATTGTATTAAAATGGTTCGATTTATGTTTTTCGATTGTTGGCCGTTAGGAAGAATACAGATGAGTGTGTACCGATGGTTATGTGGTGAACCAAGGAAAGAAGTACAATGAAATCAGAAATATATTTGAAAGGCAATTCAACAAAGCAGGAACAATAGATAAGATGATACGTAAACTTAGTGAACAAATTTTGTACATAACGAATGAAGTGTACTGAAGTATGTATGTCTGGGGAGGTTTATACTGTGAGTAAAATCTTTAACGAAAATCTATGTTAACAGATATTCTAAACATGCCTGGGTACGAAATGCTGAAAGTTAATCGACAAGTTTTATAGGATTACCCAGATAATTATTGCTATATGTTCCTCTGTGTTCATCCAAAAGACTTGCGAAAGAACATAAACTGAGTCAGCCAGTTTCATTAAAATAACACCTGACTTTATGTCCACTCTGTTTAATATCTATTTGTTACTGATGACAACCATTAAGTTTTCTGACTATATTTGATTTCTGGAAATAACCTCCACCTCATAAGCATACAATATTTTAATAGCCCAATTATTGAGCAGCATTAACAGACGATGAGTGGGTAGAATCGTAAGAGTGTCAGGAAAATGCTTTACAGCATTTCTGACTCATTACTCTCTGAATTCAAATCCCAGCGGGCGTCAATTTTACTTTTCATCTCTCTGGCATTCATGAAATAAATTATCATCGATGGAATTGTTTAACTCCTTTATCCCCAAAACTGCTTGCCTTCTGACAATTAAAAACTGTTATATAATACTAACAACAAAAATCAAACTTTAATGACCAAGCTACACCCATGACTTCTTGATTTATAAGTAGCGTAACATCTTTTTTATTTTTTGGTATTTGTATCTAGAAATTACTGACGTCCCCTTTCAAGTGGAAACTTTTATAGGATACTTCATGACTTGTGATTTTTATTGTTGGGTAAACTCATTTAGCTTAAATACCTTCGCTGTGATATAGCTCTTCACAGAAAGCTATCTGTTGAATTTACGGAATATATTAACGAAAATTTGGGAAACATGCTTTAAGCTTGAAATATTGAAGATCTGAGTTGAATGTTTCATCATTGAGTTATAAATTAGTTTATATGATATATATGTCTAACATCCTAGAATTACATATGGCTCAATACGAATCGCTGTAATCGTTGATACCGAGAATAAGGTATGCTTTATAAACCAATGATCTAATGCACTCTGGTCGCAACCATTCAGTATTACCTTTTTCGTAGTACTTATAAGGCTATATTATCTAATGTAACTTCCCTATTTTATAGACAGTGGGAGATTGATTTGAGGGATTTTAGCTGCTATTGCTACAAGCCACCAAGAGATTCTCTCATTGGTTCGTGTATAGAAATACTAATGACACAGAAAGGAACTAAATAAAACAAATTACGTTGGTGTTGGACACTATATAAAGTTGAAAGTAACGTATTTTACTCTAACCGACATCATTTCTGCCTACAAATGTCATTACGGTGAACAGGCATGTGGCAGGCCTTTGTTGAATGGGAAACGCAAGCAGGAAATTTAGTGTTTACCGGAAGGAACTGAACATTTCACTCGACATTAAAAGGTCCTATCACGTGCCATCCGACAAAACAGCACTACTATGGCGTGATTTCCTTTCCTTTTTTTGTCTTTAACGTCAAAGAATAGTTGTTACGAAAATATTTCCCTGTTACATTAGAATACATTTTTTGTGCTATTAAGTATTTTCCCTCATATACAGTACACAAACACACACACACACACACACACGCACGCGCATGCGCGCACGCGAACACACACACATTTATATATATATGTGTGTGTGAGTGTGTCTGTACGCATACACGCATATGCATGTATATGTGTATGTATACATATAGGTATATATACACACACACATATATATAAACATGTATGTATATATATATATATATATATATATATATATACACACACGTATATATACATATATATATATATATGCGTGAATGTATATATGT
>NC_068982.1:130119057-130124093 GCF_001194135.2 Octopus bimaculoides
CCTACTTACAGTGAACTCAAGATCATATTACCCTATATGCCACTTCTTTCATAAAACTGTAGGTTGCAAATTGAGGTATATGTAGCTGCTATTTCTAAGTTGTGTACTGAGCATGTAGAAGTTTTATGATATAATCTATGAATTAGATTTCTTTGTTATAGAGATCGAAATCTGATCATAAATTTATTAAAAAATTGTGAAAGAAGTATATTCCCACTCTCTAGAGCAAACAAAAATTACAAAAAAAAAAAAAAAAAAAAAAATCGACTGTATATATCTTTCATTTCAGCATCCAAGTGACAGTCAAAAGGTAGCCTTCACTAATTATTTTTGTTGCTCAGATAGTCGGAAGCAGATACAGACCTCTACGCCCCACCACCATTTTCGACCCAGCAAAACATCGAAGGTATAATAATCCTTCTCTTCTGAGCATGAAGTGCCAACCAGTTGCCTATTTTGCAAGATAAACACACACACACACACGCGCGAGCACATGCATATACAAATATAAGATATATGTAATGCTAAATACATACAACGTATACATTTAAAATTTTCTGTAATTTTAAACGTTGCCCTTAGAAGTTTTTGGCTTAATCATTTACCTCAGTGGTGATCTTTCAGCTTACTCTGTTTGATTAAATTTTTTGTATCGGAATAAGGAGAGTAAATTTAAAAAAATAATTATATAGCTAAATAACATAGATTAAAACTAAAAGAAGAAAAACGAAAGAAAGAAAATAGCAGTTTAAGAGTGAGAGAATGAGGGAGAGAGGGCAAGAGAGGAAGAGAAAGAAAAGAGAGAGAGAGAATGATAGCCTAAGCATGAGTGTGAGAGTTAAAAATAGATAGACAGTCATCTGAATAAAGAGAGAATAAAAGGAGAAAAAAAAGTGAAAAACGTGTGATTACATGTAATAATATCAGTGACAAATAGACAAATGAACGGAGCGAAAGCAGAGTTTTGTTCAGAAAATAAAGATGTCAGTTTTGTGAATGGTTTATTTTGGCAGTTTGGCGCCATGTCGATAGAATCTTAAATGAATTCAACGTATTGTACGTCTTCTCAGCAGGAGGTCGGTTGTAGTCTTTACAGACATCAACGACCGGTTCGACACTAGTACCGAATTGTCTAAACTACAAAAATAGGTTCCATCGGACCGGACAAACTGTTGGAGAACGTGACAACCTATTTATCTCATTAAAACATGCTTTCGCATTTCTGTTGAGATAAAGTTTTTATTTTAAATATTCCTTGTTATTTTTTCTCCTTTAATTTCAAGACTGCATGAAATTTATTAGTTTATATTGTTTCTTTCGCAAACGAGATAGCGATTACTGGTTGAAACTCAGCCTTTCGTTTCTAGTCATCAGCTCAACGTTGAGTCCATGGTAAAGAAACTTAACATCTTCAAGTTCAATCCTCCTAGTATTCAATTAGTACCTCCAATAGATGCTGCTTATCTGTGAAGGTTATAGCTAAGACATGTTGACGAATACTCTGCAGGTTTGAAGTATTGACTCCAAGGCTCCTGAATGTTCAGAATCCATTCCAATTTAAACATTCCAGACTCACAACATACATACAAATTTTATACTGGTAATTAAGCGAGTCAACAAATCGCGGGGCATTAATTCAAATTCTATTTATTGGCAGTGTTCACTCAGAAGGAAATAAATGTTCATATTTATGAATATTTGTAAAAATACATAGCTAATTATGTAGGCTGTATAGAAAGAAAGTAGGCGCAGCGAAGTGGCATCGATTCTTCGAAAAAAAGAATACAAGGGAATAAAAGACAGATTAGTAAAAAAGTACCTTGGCATTGTACATATATAAACTTCTTCAGATAGACTCAAGAGCTTTACAAATGACGCTTTATTCATAGCACCCCCTCGAATTCCGGCTGTCGCAGTGCATAGTCCTTACTTTAGACGGGATAGTGCAGTAACATCCAGTTCGGGAGCTGGTATAGTTCTCGATGGCAAAGTTTGGTGACAACCCCTCCAGGACCTTCCATACGTATATTACTGCATACCTTTCCCCTCTTCAGTCCAGAGAGTAGAGATATAGCTCTTTCAGTATTTCACAGCAACTTAGCTGTTCAATTGATACGATCTTTCTGGTGTTTCGCCGCTGAACTTCCTCAAAATCCGCTGTTAATTCGACACTGTGGGGTGAACACAGCTGAGAGCAGTAGTCTAGACGTTTGAGTACAACCGTCCGCTATAGAACCAGCATGGTTTCCTGGTCCCTTGTTCTGAAAGTTCTCAGAATCTATCCCGCCATTCGCCTGTACATTGTCACCATCTTGGTGATATGTACGTGAAACAAGGAGTTGTTGCTCATATCAATCCTCAGATCACGCAATTCTTGGCCCAAAATATAATTGTTGCGGTATGCGAGCACTAGCTAGCTGATAGCGGATGGTTTGGAATTTCCCTGCATTAAATTTCGTGTTATTTTCTTCAGCTCATTTATATGTGCCATCTAGGTCTTTCTATAGAAGATTAGCATCCGAAACACCCTTGACTGCTTGTGGCTGTCTGTGTAACTGAAGGCATGTCCAAAAGAGCCACTATAAACTGCAGCGGCCCCAAGACAGTGCCTTGAGGCACTCCGCTCGCTACTGCTGTCCGTGGAGAGGACTCCATTGGCTTCTCTCTTTTAAGAAGTCTTGTAGCTACAATCTCAGTTTTCCGACTATGCCAAGTCCCCGTAGTATATATTTTCAAAATAACTTTCTTTCTCTCCCTCCCTTCATCCTTCTCCTCTCTTTCTCTCAGTGCGTGTGCCTGTCCCCACTTTCTCTCTCTCTAATACACGCACAAATGTTTACACACACACACACACACACACACACACACACACACATTCATATTCGATTTCCGAAGCTAGTATATTCTGAGGCTCTCTGTATATAAAAACAGTAGATTTTACTGATACACTGAATTTTCGATCATCTCTAAAGCAATTACAACTATTTTATTCTTAAATTTTCGGAAGTACAAAAATCATATTTCTTTTATCCTCTAATGGTAACACAGAAATAATATATTTAGGTAATGTTGCAAGACGGCACAGAAAGGTTACAAATATTTTATTCTTGTGAATACATAACAAGGTTTTTTTTTTTTTTTTACTAAGAAGGGTTTCGTTTTAAATGTCATTTATGATGTATTTGTATTCTGTATTTATAATGGCCAGATAACCTGATGAATTTAATCCACTTAGTGTCAGAAGATGTAAGAAACAAAAGGTTTCTCCTGAAAATGTATGAATTAATAATGTTTTTGGAGTCATTTTACTTTAAATTTGATAGAGTGTAAACTGAGGAAGTTTTATTAAAATTACCTTTTATTTCATTGACCTCGCTTCCATGTTTACATCATAAATGTCGCAGTGTTTTAGTCAGTTCATTGTTTATTGGGAATGACATTTATTCTCCTTTTTGAAGTAACGAAGAATTTCAAACAGGCAGCTTCTGCAACGTTTTTGCCTGATGTGGTTCCTGTAAATTTCGCACTATAAGAATCATACCTCCCAAAGAAATGATCAAAGCTCATTTGGCATCTATTTTTATTTCAAACTTGTACGGAATGACCAATTTAGTTTTGCTAACACAAACAACCAAAATTCCTTTTGACTTCAAATTATCCTAATTTTAAAAGGTTAGTGCTAAAAACGATGAAGATTTTATGTACAATACCGTTCGAAAATGCAAGAACCCTTGCTATAAAAATAACAGTGTATATTTAAAACTCCTCCGTCTGGTGTGGTTTAGGTACAGAGACAAAAGTCTGTTCCCGGCAACTAAATATTTAGATACGACAAAAGAAAAAAATCCGAGCATAATACAACACAAGTAATTTAGAGTTCATCTTTTATTACTATTAGTTCTGTGTAAATAACTGTTCAAAGAAATCAAAGAATAAATCAAGACTTTAAGAAACTTATTGAGATGTTGAAATGACGTATCAGAAAACATTCATACATGATTCAGAAAAATAATCAATATAGAAATCTGGATAATTAATACATAATAGATACATTGTTTAATAAACTGATCTTCTTCTTCTTTTCTAAGTATTTGAAAGTCAACACAAGGCTGGCATTCTTCAGACTGAGTAGAGATCATTCATACCAATGGAACTAAAACTTGGTGTCTGAAGGGGCTTCAAAATCGTCATGGGTGGTACTTACGCTACGTTTCTCATGAAGCCTCGTAACATCTCATGGCGTGAGAGCAAAGCCAAAGAACAATTTGATGGACACATTCCACCCTTCTCTACAATGAATCCATAAATCTCGCACCGGTTGCGCCAAAATAGATCTCTAGTTGTTTAATTAATAGAACTACGTATTCACTATATCGGATTGTAAGTAGATGAATATTCCACATACAGTTGTACCTTCCGCATTATTTTCAAATAGAATCAACGACACAGCTTGTTGCAAGGCTGAGTCTTAACATTACAGATATAGTACATGCAATGGCTTCCACAGTTCCCGCTTAGCTCTTTTCACTTAAAATGTTTGCATTGACACAGAGGTACTTACTACAAACATATATTAATTCATGTATTTATGCAAGTAAATATATGTGCAACCTTACTTGTACTCCAAATTCAAGCATGCAGATATGGGAGATGGTTCATGAAAATGACTAATAAGCCACCCATTTAATTTGTTGTTTACACTTTTATTGTTTTCAAAATCAGCCCATGTTTTCAACGGTTTTTCTTATAAGACTGACAGAGGTAGTTGAGTTGAACCCTAGGCGTTAAGAGTCACTGATGAGGATCGAGCTGGTCTACATCAAAATCCGAAATAGTCGATCCGACTATATACGCTTAGGACTTATCCCCTTTTGTCAGTCATTAAGATAATACTTTGTGGCTTTTGAGTTAACTCTTATCTCTAGCAAAAGTGGTGCTTGTCAGTACCCTCTGCCACAAAAGTGACAGAGGGTACTGTCTCTCTCTTTCTCTTTCTCTCTCTCTCTCTCTCTCTCTCTCTCTCTCTCTCTCTCTCT
>NC_068982.1:130124103-130135417 GCF_001194135.2 Octopus bimaculoides
TATATATATACATGTATGTATGTATATATATAATTGGATATGTGTATTTTTCCCTTGTTTACAATTAACACGGAAAAAATAGATAAACAGTTACTAGGACAGCAAAAAATCACACAAGTAATAAGGACGTAACACCCTGTTTGTAAAGGTAGATACTCCGGGTTGATGTGAAATATTTAGTAAATTAATTTGGTATCTAAAAGACCATAATAAACAATTTAATTTAGATTGGTTGATTCTCTCCATTTCATTCCCATATGATAAAGGCAAAGAATTCTGCCAACTCTGTAATCGTGAACTATTTTCTATTCTTTTTTCTAAGAATCCCCTTGCAAACACGGTTATAGAGCGTGCTTATCGATGTAAACATTGGCAGAAACATGCCTTTAGTTCATATAAGTGATATCTACCATTATATATAATTTGAACATTGATTTTCTTCTTACATTTCACTTCTACTATATATATCTTTTCCAAGCCCTTAAGCTTTTATTTTAATTCACATATCGCTTTATATTTCTCATTTATTAGTTTTCTGCTTATTTCTTTCTTTTACACATACTCTTTCTACAGGCTACCTTTGAAGTTATATCCTCTAACAGTTTTTAAAAAAAACATTTATAGCGTTCTGTTCATCATTATACACATCCATCACATTCTGTTAAAATGTCTTATTGATGAGTCTGGTTTCTTTCTTTCCCTGATGAGTATATTACATTGTTTTACACCATTTTATTCCTTTGGAATAATACCAATGTTGTCTTCGAAACATATGTCGGAAGTAAAAGAATTTAAATAACACCTGCGTTTAACTCCATTTTTTAAAATATATATATATATATATATATATATATATATGTCGTATTGCCAATTGTTATGATGATACTTTTTTTTTACACTATAACCGTGTAGTAACAATAAAGTATGTAAAGGAGCTGGGTAACAACAACGTAACAATCCAGCAAACCCCCCACGAACTATACACGAACCAGCAAGCGATATTCCGATAAACTACCAAAACGACACCTTACGACTTCCTGCGATTACCACCTACCCTCTCTCTCTATTTCACTTAGACCGCTTCTATTTATCGTTCGGTCAGTCTATTCTCGCAGCGGGTGACATGACTCTCGCCACAACCATATAAATGAGATTTACTCACAATTAAATGGTTTTCATATGAAGTGTGATCTGAGAATAAGTCGCGCGATTTCAAGGTAGTGTACCTGAAAGAGTCTAGATGGCGTTCAGCAGAAACGTGAACGAATTGATAGTGGTGCACGTGACATCACTGACACTGAACAGAAAACTGCATGGAATTACCGTTATAAGAAGTTGAAAGAGGAGAATGTACTGGGGAGAGGAGACTTACAACAGATAGACCCAAGCGAAGGACCAGCCATTGAAGTTGACCGATTTGGTAAAATCGTGATTAAGGATACGGAGGCGGAGAAGGTAGATAGACCATGTGTCTGGCACGATGTTGAAGAGAGCAAGGCCAATTGAGGTGAAATAGTTCTGTCACAGTGTTGTGAAACGACACGAACATTTCTGTAGTGGACGGATGGTACGGGGGCCAAGACTCGGACGAATTTTAAAGATGGGCAATGTTGATGGAATATTTTCCACATCATACAGATGATATAGAGCTCACAGCGGCGGTGGAGGAAGCAAAGTCTGAGCTTTTTGAGTAGATCTCAATAGAGATTGTAAGGCCATACCAAACAACCGTACCAATAAAATCACTTTTTTTTTTATTTGTCTGTCATTTGACTGTGACCATGCTGGAGTACCACCTTTAGTCGAGCAAATCGACCGCAGGACTTATTCCTTGTAAACCTAGTACTTATTCTATCGGTTTCTCTTGACGAACCGCTAGGTGACGGGGACGTAAACACACTAGCATCGGTTGTCAAGCGATGTTGGGGGGACAAACACACAAACACACACACACACACACACACACACACACACACACACATATATATATACGACGGGCTTCTTTCAGTTTCCGTCTACCAAATCCACTCACAAGGCTTTGGTTGGCCCGAGGCTATATCAGAAACACTTTCCCAAGGTGCCACACAGTAGGACTGAACTCTGAACCATGTGGTTGGTAAGCAAGCTTCTTACTACATAGCCACTCCTGCGCCTTTTTAAAAAAAATTATATTAGCATATTAAAAAATTTCCATATTTTGTCTAATAGCATTCATTCATTCAATAAATAATTTTTTAACATTACGTATATAGAATAGATTGTGAGTTTTGAAAATAGCGAATTAAAACTTGAATTGAAAACATTGAAATGAATATAAAGGAAATTGTCATTAATGAAAACAGAGGCGAGAGAGAGAGTGAGAGACTGTTGCAAATGAAAACAGAAAATTTCACCTGCAACGAATTAATATTGTTTATTAAATCTACTCCGCAGTGAATGCAACGAATATTTAAATTTGTGAAGAACTTGAAGTTCAAATTATCAATAAACTTCAGAAATCGAAATTGCAAGAAATTTCTTGGCACGTGAATTCATAAAAAGTTTCCAGACAGTCAAGCCTTTAATTATTGCTTTCTTTTAGTGACTGTTACATACCTATTAATAAGCAGCTTTCTCTATTATAATATATATATGCACGCACACACACACACACACACAGATGATATTGGAACGGATCTTTTATTAACATCTTATTTCTATTAACACATAATATCAAAATCTCCGATGCCTTGTAACACTGACGACAGTAGAACATTAAATAACCACGAGCCAATGGAGAAGCCTCTATGTAATCGCTGTCTGTTAGAAATAACAGTGAAAATGGTGGCTAGTGTAGTCTCTGATAGACAAAGAAGACTGTATGGTCATATCTTATGTACTTTTGATTATAGGTTTGCTTGGAATAGTGTTAACCTCGTATTGAACTAGTCATTCCTGCTCCTTAGGAGAAAAAGCCTATCGTTGTGCAATTTGAGATTAGATTTAGGCACCGATTCCAGTGATGTAAAGCTGCATTCTAGATCACAGATATCTCATTTGTCTCATCCGTCTCATTTATGTATGTATATTCTGAATATTCTACGTTTGCTACGTTATCCAGGAACATCAGTACGGTGACATGTAATACTTGCTGAATTTGCATCGACTTCCCATCTTTCAAATTTCTGCTGATTTCCCCACCGTTGTTTAGTAAATAAATATAAGAAATATACAAACTACCATGTTAATCTACCATGCAAATAAGGAAGAAAAACGTGCAAATTTTTATCTTTTATTTGCGCAGGGCTAAGTGAAAAGAAAAAAAAAATACCGGTTGTAAATCAAACAAAGATTTAGCCTGCTGAATTTTCTGAATTCTGAATTATCTGAGACACTATAGACTTGACTTGTCTTACAGATGGAATTCATTGAAAGAATAAATATGTTACCCGTTGTAGAAAATGGTGTCAAGAATTATCAGAGTAAACTAATTGATGAAGTAATAATCCTTTCTGACAGCAGAATCAGACCGACCTTGTTTGTTACTGATTTCCTTCAGTTTATTTGTTTAATATCAGTTTGTATGGCAGTGGCTGGCAAATCATTTCCACCAAGTCAATAAGATTGTTAAAGGTCAAGTCAATAGATTGGGCAAAGGTCACAAAACATTACAAAGGTCAGAATCTGCCACGAAGTCATTCTAGCGATAACTGGGTTCCCTTTCGTCTGGGTGTTGAAATTCTCATAAGGGATGTTGTAAGCATTTTCTTGTATCATATTTACAGTTTATCTTTGTTGTTTATTTTTTAGATTGTGCAGTAACGAAACCAGAAGCTAATGTCTTGTAATGCTCGACTTATAAATGTATAACACGCACACATACCCACACAGGCATACTCATGCATACACACATGTACACGAAATCGCACACAAATATATATAGATGTATGTGTGTGAGTGTGTGTGTGTGTGTGTGTAAATATGTATGTATGTATGCGGGCGTGTACATACGTGTATGTGTGTGTATGAAGGATTTGTTGGTGGGAAAGTTATTTGGTTATTGGTGAGTGTATAATTAGATGTCTCAAATTATAAAGTCGTTCTTGAATTGGAATTTATATTGCAATACTGTATTAGAATACATCCGAGTGTTTAAGATCTTCAGTAAAAACTTAGAATGCAGATACCCGTCCGAATAATCGCACGCGCGCGCGAGCACACACACATTATATATACTTAGATAAATTTCAGCCATCACATGGAAAGGGCATTTAATGATGTTTCATGACGTTTCATATTACAGTCATTCTATGGCGACCATAGCCCATTCCAGTAAAAAGTTATTGTTTGCAAAGAAACCCAGATGTAGGTGCCTTATCTGGAATTTGTTGGATGTATTCATCCAGGAACCGTTTGACTGTTACGCGATCTCTTCTTCCTTTATGTGTCTTGGCATAATTTTAAAGAGAGTAGGTCCAGTTGAGGTGAAATAGTTCTGTCTTATTGTTGTGATGTGAAGCGAGCAGGATTTTTGTTGAGGACGGATAGCACGGAGAGCAAGCATTGGGTGAATTTTAAGTTGATACCATCATCATTTGGGTAATAATGTTGGAATATTTTCTACTTCATACAAATTATATATATATATATATATATATATATATATATATATATATATATATATATATACACCTCAGATATAACAGGGGGACACAATTATTCTCTAAATTACCCAATGAAACATGTCAATTCATTAATTGTATTCACATGAAGTTAAAATGTAGAATTCCGTTCGTAACCAGATCACGGTGTACAATGATGAAGTGAAGATACCTATTAAATAAGTATCTTTCAAAGGTAAGGGTAGCTGTGAGGATTGAAACAGAAGCGGACAAATTGCCATTGTTTTATAAAATTAAAGTGTTTTAAACTTTTTCAGCACAGGCACTCCGTCGTTTACAACGACATGGTTTCTTGTTGATCCGATCAACAGAACAACCAGCTCATGAAATTAATGTGCAGATGGTTGAGCACTCCACAGATACGTGCACTGTTAAAGTAGTTCTCATGGACAATGTGACAAGGCTAGCCTTTTGAAATACAGGTACAATTATTTTTGTCAGCTGAGTGGACTGGATTAATGCGCCGCCAGGTAGTGAACTCACGATCTTACCCCACTCCCCATGAACCGAATACCGTAGCCCCTTAGCCACGCACCTTCGCTCTCCAACATTATGGTGAAGAAAGAAGACATAGACACACACAATATTTTTAAATCTTCATAAATAAAGAAAAGGTGACGGGGATAAAAAACTTCTATTATTATTTTTTCATGTGAGAGCTGCTGCTTGTTTGTTGAGAATGTCAGATTTTGGCTGCATTGAATGACAATCTTCTACCCCTTTTGCGACGGTTATTGAGCTAAATGAAACAATTATATTCTTCTAAAAGACAAATGAATAATTAAATAAGTAATCCTTTCTATATTTTTTTTTTTTGGCACTCGGCTAACAAATTTGACAAGAAGGAGAAAACTGATAGCCACGAACAGAGTATTTTCTGTCCAACAGAACATTATTGACTGACAAGAGTGACAATATCCCTATAGCAAACGACGGCGCCAGATTTTTTGGTTTTAAATTGTGACTAGCCACTTTAATAGTTTATAATTTTCACTGTACTATTTTTCTGAATCATCCACTGATTCCTATGGTATTTTCTATAAACTGACAAGTCGAGTTAACTTAACCCTAGGCAATGGAGTAGCGTCACCGATGCAGATTAATTCTATCCGAAACCACCGGTGATCTGGCGCCCTCGCTTGCTGTAGGGAGGTTGTCTCCCTTGTCAGTCAATAGATAGTGCTCTGTTGAACAGAAAATGCTCTATTCGTAGCTAAAAGTAGTTTTGACTCTTATTTCTAGCCATGCTGGTGCTGACTTGCACCTTTAGTCACTTTTAGTAACGATTGTACTTGTGCCCTTTGGTTTTAAATTGCGTCTAGCCACTTTAATAATTTATATATATATATATATATATACACACACACACACATACATGTCTGTGAGCGCATGTGTATTTGTGTATCTGTGTGGGATGTGAATGCTTATGTATGAATTTGCCTATGTGTATGTGTGTGTATGTGCGTGTGTGTGTGTGTGTGTATATGTGTGTGCGTGTATGTGTGTATTTGTGTGTCTGCGTGTGTGCACGCGTGCAGTATGTTGCAACAAAATGTCGATCATTTATTCATTCCAGCAAAACAGGATGTGTTATAAACTTCGCAATTCGTGTGATGTATTTTGTTTGTCAGTATTTAATGTTGCATTCGTTATATATAAATAGTAGTTAAGTGCTAATTATGGCTTTAACATTCACTTCAGTAATCACGTTATTCTGCAATTACTAGATAATTTTACTGATGCAAATTCATATGGATTGAAAGGAATGAATTCCGATTAATCTTTTAAAGTAAATCTTTAGAGTGTATATTCTACCCTTTTCTTCGCCTTACTAAATAGTCCCAACATGTTCACCATTTTTTAAAAAGTTACTTCATATAATGAAATGAAGTTCTTTTTCTACGGCAGATTCTTTTCAATATAACAGGACATTACTTTTATCGCCGTTGGTTTTAAAGATAACAGCTTAAATTTTGTGTAAGTTAAATCTCTGATACTGTCGCGACACATACGTATTTATGAAATGATCTTTGAAAGCTAAATATAGAATGCCATTGAAACATGTAATTAACAGATCAATACTTAAATCTTTCAGCATGCTATATTGTATACTATTCCAATATAACCGTACTTGTGAATCAATTGGAACTTGATTTTATAAACATTTGAAAATTTCATATGGTCTTTAAATAATCTACCAATGGCAAGTTGTTCATGAAACACCCTATCGGCAAAGTGGAATAAATGTAGCCAAAATGATTTAGAATATATTTTTGTATAGATATAGGCATAAAGGTACTAGATATTTCTTTCTTTATTGCCAACAGGGAGCTAAACATAGAGGGGACAAACAAGTACAGGCAGAGGGATTAAGTCGATTACATCGACGCCAGTGCGTAGATGGTACGGTTTAATCAACTCCGAAAGGATGAAAGGCAAAGTCGTAACGGCAGACGAAATACTGCTAAACATTTCGCTCGGCGTACTAACAATTCTGCAAGCTCGCCGCCCTAAAGGTACCACATATTGTGTATGTAACAATCTGTATAAGAATTGTGAACTTATCGTGAAGCTTTCATGTGAAATCTCCATATCGATACAGCCATAACAGATCAAAGTAAAAAAAAAAAAAAAAAAAAAAAAAAAAAAAAAAGAAGAAAAATACGAAGCAGTCCGCTTACCAGTACATAAAAACATCTATGGAGAAAGCTGGACAAGAATTGAACTAGATAAAGTATTTCGTCGGTCGTTCTACCATGTGCATTAAATCCATCTTCATCAATTTATCTGGTATTGCTTTCTTTTTCCAACTTGTCATTAAAAGTAATATGATACAGAATCTATCTCAATATATTTTTGATGCATATTATATCGATAATGGAGGCAATGAAAGATAAATTCGACATTGGTGAGATTTCATCTCAAAGAATTAAGGAAACCCCAGAAACTGTGTAACATGTTTTATTGTAGTTTTGTTCAGTTTCGGCGACCTCTAATGCCTCATCACCTAGATAAATATCAAGAATCACTACCTCCCACACACAGACGTACGCGTATATGTATGTATGTATGTATGTATGTATGTATGTATGTATGTATGTATGTATGTATGTAAGTATGTATGTATGTATGGATGGATGGATGTATATATATATATATATATATCTATATATATATATATATATATATATATATATATATGGATGAATGGAGGGAAGGAGGGAGAGATGCAGGCATGTATGTATGTTCGCACCTATGCATATCAGTATGTGGTTAAGTATGTTTATGTATGTCTGATTGCGTGTGGGTTTATCTTTGTGTCTGTGTGGGTGTATAGTTGAATGTGTAAGTATTTCCCTCTTAAGTTACATTTTCTTTTCTGCATAAGTACGGTTTATAAATAAAGGAAAAACAGAGAGGAAACCAAGATAGATCCAAAAATAGAAAAAAATAGCTGCAAAGAGCAAAAAAGAATGTGAGAAGAAAAATGGAACTCTGATTCGGTGAGCGATAGGAAAGATAATGTAGATGAGGGTAACAGATTAAAACAGAGAAAAAAAAAGTTTCACTTTAAAATGGGCTTCTGTTTACGATGGTTATATTAAGGAAATTCTCCGAATATAAACATGGCCCACAATATAGTAAATGGATTTTGTTCAACAATGATCATGAGAACATTTTTTCGTAAGGAACGTCTCAAGGCGCGTTAACATTGTAAGGAATAGTGGCTATTGTGGTGGCGAGATGACTGTAAATTCACGTGGTCACAATGTGAAGAATCGTATCTCTATAAGGTTATGTGTTTGTATAGAGAAGCGAGTGCATGTAGTGTCCATGTTAAAGGCGGTAGCTGTACGAAATGTATGTAGATTGGGAGTGTGATGATTTAGTAGCTTTCATAGAGACAGCAACTGCATGTATGAGGTGTGTGTGTAGTCAACTGTGTATCTGTGGATTACATTGGCAAGTGTGTAACATTTGTGTCATAGAATTTTCAAAGATATAATGACTATTTGGAAGCTATATGGAAAGTTTAATGTGTTTAACCCTTTAGCATTCAGTCTACTCCGTCAAATGTAATACTGATTTCATAACGACTTTCAAGTCATATATAAAATCAATTTGCAGAAATGTATAGTTATCAATTAAATATTCAGATACATATTTTCATAGATTATTATTTGGCGAGTTTGTATGTATGAATGTATGTATGCATGCATGCATGCATGTATATTTGTATGTATGTATGTATGTATGTATGTATGTATGTATGTAGGAAGGTATGTAGGTAAGTATATATGTAGGTATGTAGTAGGTATATATGTAGGTAAGTAGGTAGGTAGGTATTTATGTATATATTCATGCATGCATGCATGTATGTATGTATGTAGGTAGGTAGGTAGATAGGTAGGTAGGGAGGGAGGGAGATGGGTAGGTAGGTAGGTAGGTGGATACATACATGAATAGATATTTAATAAAATTTTTAATCATTAAAAAATGGAACTGCATTGGCTAGATGAAGATTAAAAGTTAAATCACACATTGGACATAACCAAAAATAAAGAACTAGTCAGAGAAAGTAATCACTATCTATAGAATTAAGGCTTTGGAAAAAGAAAAGTGTAAGATATTTTTATTATATGGATGAACGACAAAATGCAACGTAACATGCTGTTAAGCCATCTTGTAATAATGGAAAAACTAGGAATATTTTCAGATACAAGGAGAAGGAGTTAACTGTAGAAGTGTACGCAGAGATTTATTTGATAGTTTCAAACGACGGCATTACCTACACGGCATGCATATGTCTGGTGAAGCTGTTAGTGTAGAAGCACCCAAAGTGACGGAGGTAATGTTTCAGGAGAGACTTCGAGCTGTAGCGAACGTTTGTTTATTATTTAGAAACGTCGCAATCAATATCAAATATGCCTCTTCTTGTGATTTGAAAACAAAAAAATGAACTGAGTGACAGTGGAAGTTTTCGTACAATGGTTTGTTTTACACATTTGTCAGACGCAAAAGGATTTGATGAAGACATAATCTTTAAACTAAGATATTGCTGGTGACTGATAATTTTTTAGACCATCCCTTGTATCTCAACACCCTTGAAACCTGTATTTTTGTGGAAATGCTATGCCTAACACTCCAAAAATCTTTCTTGATTCAATCCGTGGATCAGATTGCAATTTCTAATATCAGGGTCGACTACATTAGTCGTGTATTCAAATAACTTGTTGAAGAAGCAAATGACCAAGATAAAAAGAGAACCAGATGGCTATTGTTAACAATCTATCAAATTTGTTTCACAAAATTACCATGTCATGAAAGCCATAGATAAGCTCAATGGAGCTTAATTAATTAAAACATGTTCAATTTTACCAAAATTTAGATCGCATTGAGTGACATTATCTGAAGCTATAAAGTGTTTGGATGATTTGACAACGAATCTCAGAGCTTTCCATTTGTTCAGTGACATTTACGATCTTTATCTGAATTTGCTCTACTGCTATAACTAGCCTATCAAGTTGATATCTCTACACTGTTATGACTTCATTTAACAGTGTATTTTTAGGAACGTATCTATACCATTAACCGAGGTGTTACTGAATGTAAATACATCAATATCTATCTATCTATCTATCTATCTATCTATCTATCTATCTATCTATCTATATACACACGTAAAAGTAGAACGTTGGAATGAGTGCTCAACATTGTATTGGTGGATAACTAATTTCTTTATTTGTGAATTAAGGCTACCATTGGTTTCATGTTAAGAGTAGGAAGGTCTCTGAACAGTTTTTCTAGCCGATCACATGGAGAAAGGTGTTCACCTCCATTTTGGAGGACAATCTCGTTTCGTTCACGAGATTTATCGTAAATTCACGTAAGTGAAACATTGAAACAATAATCTATAAGGCAATTTTTGGAATTTGTCTCCTTTCGATTTGTCTTTTCGGTAAATTTCTTAATTTTTTTCATTTTTTTGTATGATCTTGTTCTGGGCATGGTGTTTTGTACTTGTATGTTGGAGCATGTTTCTTCTTTGTGTGGAGTTTGTGACATTTCTTCTTTGTTGTGTGAAGTTTGTGTGCTATATGTGCTCACGTGTATGAAGGGGCTATCCTAGTAGGGTTGCCCTCGTTTGTAGTTACCCTCGTTTATAACGGTCTTCTTTAAAATATTTGAGTGTAAAATATTGTTTATGTATGCAGAGAGAGAAGGTTTCATCCCTTATGTTTAAGATGTTGTCTGTTGATTGAATAATATTTAGATTTTCAGTAATTTAGAGTTCTTATTTGGTGCCCCGTCATCTCTATCTGGGGGTTGATTATCCTACCTTCTTTCAATGTCCATATTATATTTGATAGGGATGTTTCATGTTTTTTTTTGTTTTTCTCTCTGAATGACGCAAGGTGTTGCGTATACCTTTCCTTGAACGAATTTCCCGTCATTCCGATATATGTCTTTGGTGTTCCGTGGGATCCGTGACCTTGGCCTTGTATACGAGTTCTTTCTCGAGACAGTTGTTGTTTAGAGGGCAACAATTTGGGGATCTAAGTACTTACCTATACACACACACACACACACACACACAAATAGACACACACACACATACACACACGCACGCACATGTATGTGTATGTATATAT
>NC_068982.1:130135463-130143235 GCF_001194135.2 Octopus bimaculoides
ATATATATATATATATATATATATATATATATATATATATATATATACACATATATATGACCCTGTCTTTTGCTTCACATGCACTATTTTTTTGTGACTAGAGATAATAAATGAAACTCGACAGTTGCGTATCATGAGTTTTGATGAGATCTTATCTAACTTGATACAGATGTATCTATCAGATCTATTGTATTACTTCTTCTGGATTATAGCAAGCAGCAACTGCTTGCTAATGACAAACTGAGCGTTTAACTCATGGCATCGACGCTTGGAACATACTGTTAATGGTTTCTATATATTAGAGGAACACATTTCCATCAGCCATTATTACTTTATTAACACTGGCAGTTTTTATATTTCCTAAAGTTCCTATTAGACAAACAAAAGCAGTTGCAAAACGACAACATTGTAACTTATAAATGTGCTAAAATATTTAGATGCATATATTAGAAACGCTCATACACAAGCATGCAGTCAATGCAATCAATTAGATGTAAAAACACGAGATAAAATGCAAAATAGAATTCACATAAACATAAGTATATGCAATAGACCAAGTGTGCTACATTAAAAAGTGGTTCTACAGCATTAGCTGAACATCTAAATACATGTAAAAGTAGGAAAAATTAGATATAAATAGCAAGCTCTTCTAAAAGTGTGTAAGGTGATTTTATCAACTCGCAGGATTCTCGAATCCAGCGTGCAAAGGAAACAAATCAGAAGATCGATTCCAGAGTCTCTCACCAGGGAATCTTTGAACTGAGTGACAAAACAACAAAACATCTTTGGTGAAATACTGGGCAGCAAGAAGTTCCTAGAAGAGCCAACGCTAAAGCGTGGTTTCAATCGCTTGCTATAAACGGCTAATATCCCATTTTTGTATGGAGGATATTTTGGATGACTAGCATAGAACTAGAAATAAACTGCAACAAACCAATTCTGGGATATAATTTCAAATCCTTCTGCTAATGACATTGGGGAAACTAATAAATGTCGTAATATCTCATATTCTTTCCCAACATACATGTGACCTTTATATATATGTATATATATATATATATATATACATATATAATGGCCCAATTAAGCTAAATGTTAAATATTTGGGAAAACAAAACATTCTTCCTGCTTAACAATTCATAAGTGAAGAACCACTGTCATTTAACAACTCCCACATTACTAATACTTTATTTTAAAGTATTTCTTATATTTTTCAGAATATTCCTGTGAATATTTCTGCTAAAACGTCATTCTCTGTTCATGTCTGAATGTATGCATTGCGTATTTTGTGTATATTATTTTATTACCACAAGCAATTACGTTCACCTAAATGCTCACACATAAACATAACGACCAACACATATGTAGCCTTCCAATTACAACATTGAACACTGACGTTAAACCGTGAAAATACGCATTAGGAAAAAAAACAATCTGAAAATAAAATTATCGTTGGTAGAGAAGTTTTGTTAGGGTCTGATAACATCCCATCATGCAGTATTGCTCGCATCATGTTACGTCACTTAAAACCTACAACCATTTTACATAGAAATTCACTGAACACTCAAAGATTGGATGTTGGTAAGTCACTGGTGACTCTAATACTATTCATGCCCAGTTGAAACCCAAAGATGATAACACAACGTCTGATTATTAGATAAATGAACCGACGTAACATGAGATTGCTAGAGTCTGTTTAGATAGAGCAGAGTTAGAGAAAGCAATGAGTATCTACAGAAATAGGTTTATTCTCAACTAATGCTTTATTTATTTGCTGGTCATTTATTTATTTTCACAAAAAGAGAACTATTTTTCTTTATCATTGGATCAAAACGAACGAATATCTTCGGAAGTACTAGTTTTTTTTTGTGGGGAAAATCACCAGTGAATTAAAGTGTACATTAAGTGGTGAAATTTGGGGAAGGCAAACCTCTGTTCCTGTTGGAATGTCAGCAGTTGCATAATCTTTTTTAAATAAGTCAATAAAACGACTAGAAAATTAACCTTTTCGTGTGTAATTTTGTTCCTGACAGCGGTAATTATGATCACCGAGAGCCGAGCAGATAGGCTACTGACTTAAGGATCAGTATAACTACTAAATACATACTATGGATAAGTGCTATAAAATGGAGTAAGGTACGTTGAGAATCGAATGTGCGACCATATTTAAATTTTGTCAAAACCTATTTCACTTCACTGAAGTAGTTAATGCTTTTACGGATAGCCTGGTGGTTGCAAATTTCACGTCCTCCTCCATGCTTGTCTGGAATCGGCAACAAGACTCAACCCTCCTGTGTATGCTAAATTGTATCAATGGGAAAGAGGTGGAGAGAGACATAGAGAGAAGAGGAGGAAAAAAAGAAAAGCAGAAGAAAAGAAGAGAGGAGGTTAGCACTTATTTGGCTGAAAACACTTCTTACCTAGTATTCGAAAAGGAAAATTTTTCTTTGAAGAATTAACTGGGAATTTTCAAGAGGAATACTCAACCCACTCTTTCTTTAATAATTGTTTTTATGGATTGTTATAGCGTTCGTCTGAGGAAAACGAAAATTTGAAATAACGGTTGGCGATTAATCGATATACAAAAATTTAAGGCAAAAAGAAAATATTATGGGACAAGTGACTATTAGTAATTTTACAAGTAACAGTGATTTATTTTCCATGTTGTAATAGACGCCAATATATAGTTGATATTTATTTTAGCTAAATAAAATCACGAGTGAATTCTGTTCGCAACCAACACAAAGCCATGTATTTATTCTGAAGGGCATATTGTATTGAATCAATTCTAGTGCATGTTTGATATCACAGAACGGTCTCCAGATTCAATTATCTTTTTGAAAAATAGATAAGTTCCTATGCTTTTACAACTTTGTTACTGTATCGCAAATATTCAATACCAATTGCGTTCTTCTAAATGTTGGTATAATACATAGTTTATGTCTACCTTATTTTTAAAATAGCTTCTTAAATTAAATAAGTTTCAAGAGATACAATCAACCGTGTTCAATATTGCAAAATTTTCAAAAAAAGAAAAAATGTTTCTATATAAAAATAATCAAAGGTGCCTTCTGTCATACGATAGTTATTTCATCGATTGTGAGTTTGTAAAAAAATATATAGTTGACTTTCACGGGATAAACTCAGGTCCTTTTGAGACAAAACGAATTACTGTGCGATATTTTGTAAAGTGTTCTTAAGTTTTTCTCTTACTGAACGAAGATTAACTTTCGTGTTGATTGGAATTGTGTATGATCAATTGAGTTAACTTCAATATATTAATAGAGCTTATTTTCACAATCTCGGAGGGAGGAAACAAAATGTCAGATCCTGTGGGATTTAAATAGTTTAAGGACAAATTTAAACCCAGGAATGCCTTTACTCTTTACAGCTTCTTGTAATCCGCTTTCATTTTATGGGTCACACTAAGTTTGAGATAAGGTGACATTTTTGGGAGGAGGAACCAATCGATTAAATCGTTTCCATTATGAAATGGGTATTCATTTTAATCAACCTCAAAATATTGAAAAGACAAAAGCAACTCAAATCGAATTTAAACCTAGAAAATAAAGGAACAAAAATTTCCCTCAAAGCATTTCATGACATTATCACCTTAATTTTTTGAAATCATTGGAAACAGATTTGCAGGCGATTATCAATTAAAGATTATAAATAATTCTAGAACGTATGTTATTATATGCTAGTAGAAACAATATAGTAATTCATTAATAGTAGTATTTGCCCCCAAAATATTGGTTTCAAATTTTGGCCAGCAATTTCGGGTAGGGGATGAGTCGATTACATCAACCCCAGTGTTCAACTGATACTTATTTAATCGATTCTAAAGGGGTGAAAGGCAAAATCGACCACAGCGGAATTTGAACTCAGAGCGTAAAACAGACTAAATGCTGCTATGCATTTTCCCCGGCGTGCTAAAATTTCCCCAGAAATATTGATTACCTATTTGTCTCAGTGAATTATCGATTGGTTCGATGGACAAATCTTTGAGCTCAAATATCCAACGGGCTATTGTCAAAAAAATGTATATAATAAAATACATCTAGATGGTCCCGATAATGTCAAGTTCCAAAACAAATTAGCTTTGCAGGTTATAAATCCTTGTGACAGGGAACTTGTAGTACCGAGTTTGCATCAGGCGAACCGAGTTCTCGAAATGGTTTTATTAAACGAATTGTAGTGTTTTCACACAGCGTAAGTTTCATTTTCTTTTCTCTAAACTTATCATGGTCGGTCACTTCTGATCATAAAACAACATTGTTATCAAAGTTATATCGAATGACTAGAGAGAGAGAGAGAGAGAGAGAGAGAGAGAGAGAGAGAGAGAGAGAGAGAGAGAGAGAGAGAGAGAGAGAGAGAGAGAGAGAGAGAGAATGTGAGATACTAAGTGTGAAAAGGAAGCTGAGGGAAATATGAGAATGAATTATAGAGATGGAAAAAAGATGATTGTCTTGAAGAAGGCTGAAGACTAAAACATTTCAAACGTTACTAGATGTTACAAAAGAAATAAACAAACATACACCAACAACAAGTATATATATATATATATATATTGGGTTGGATGATGTGCTTTTGGCCATGCCCTTCAAGAACAGCTAGATTAATGTTATTAACATTCTGCATAAGTTGTTTCAAATCAGTGATTTCAGAAAAGAGATGTGAAAAGAAAGAATTTTAGAGGGCCGACATTCTGAGAAGAAAGAACTGAGCAGTAGTTAGTGAGAACGTGAGTGGGTGGAGTTGAATACGATATATGAGTGATGGAGTCGAGAGAGACAAATGAACTGAGTTTGCTTGAGCGGATGGGGCAAAACACCAGTAAACTCCGTGGAGCAGTGGCCATTAAAATAGTGGTAGAAAAGGTAGAGAGAGAATACAGCATGTTTGTGTGCCTGAGATCAGAGTGTGTTTGTGAGTGACTCTATACCAGTCAGTTGTGTGGCATTTCTCTGGATGTCAGTGTATTTTGTAGCCCCCAGATGAGGGAGCAGTACTCCATCACGTGTCTCACCTGAACTTTGTAGCGAGTTAGTAGTTGTTGAGACCTGATATATTATCTAGTCCCGAAGAGAAAGCAAACTCTTTGAGATGCAGAATTAGCTATGTTTAAACTTTGATAGAATCATAATTGTAAGGAATTTACATGAGAAAACATTCAAAATATATATTGTTTTAATCGTATTGCTACTAGTTGATTTTTTTTCTTTTTTCCCCTCAATTTGCTGTTATCAATATGGTTTTGTGTTAGAAGTTACTGCTGCAGGTTGTGTTCCATGTCAAAAATTTAACAATTTCAAAAGCTGTGGAGATTGCAGTTTGTTTTTTACACTGCCCTTCGATTAGTTGTTAGCATTGCTTACGTATCAAATATCCCTTAAGAGTTAAATTGGATAGTTTTGTTTATATCTAGAAACAAATGCATTAAAGCTGGAATGCCGGGGGTTACATCTAAAGGATAGGGTTTTAACCTTTTTAACATATATCTCTTGTAGACAAAAAAAATCTTATGAAACAAGATTAAACAAAGTTTCACACAACACCCAGTCTTGATATTTTAAATGTGCGTGAGATATAATAGATAGACTTTAAAAATAAAACGAGCCATGGAAAAAGGTCTACATGCCTTAATTTATTTACTTATTTTACATTGACACTTTTATGTTAAAGTTACTAAAATAGATAGCGAAGGAAATAGAGAAATAGCAAGGGGAAAAAGGGCGTATGAGAGGAGGGAAAGAAAATAAGCAAGTGGAGAGAACTGGTAGGATAATATAGAGATTTTTTTTTATTAAACGAAAGAAGAAAAGTAGAACAAATAGTTAAGAAAATGGAAAATTCTCATTCAGTAAAATAGGATCATGTTGAAAACGTGAACATATAAAACATAAGAAATAAAAAAAAAGCAGAAAAAAAAAGGAAATAGTAAAAAAAAAAAAGAAAAAAACAAAAACAAAGCTGAAACACATTCAGAAATCTAAAATTAAGCTGAAACTAAAATTGGCAGGAAGAAATATTGTTTTGTTTTTCTTGTAAACAATTTGTGTGAAAGAAAGCTTCTCTAAATATTTACTTTACAATCGATCGAAGTGTAGCCGCAAGCACAGTGGAATGGTTTGGTCATTCTCGAGTTTGCGAGCCAGTTTCGATATCCTGTTAGAAACTTTCTAACAGGACACTCATGGCAAAATCATGAAAGCCACAAATTCCTCTCCTCCTCTCCTAAGCCAATAGAAGAGTTAATCGTTTATGGAAGTAGCTAATTGTGACAATTAACTTATTCGTCGGTCTATTTACGTTATATTATTAATTCATTTGTGTTGATCATAAACCTTACGTCAACTTTCCTTAGCTTAAGTATCTGGTGATATGTAAGAAAACAAACAAACATTAACTCTCACACTCCGTAGACATAATCTGGATTGGGATACGCGTACTAAATTATTAAAATGGATCTAACATTAGCCGTCTCATTTACCAAAAATACGAAATTTAAATAAGTATTTGATAATAATTGTGTTGGTTTCAAATTTTGGCGCAAGGCTAGCAATTTGGGGGGATGGGCTAAGTCAATTTAACCGATTCTAGTGCTCAAGTGGTACTTATTTTATCGACCTCGAAAGGATGAAAGGCAAAATCGACCCCGACTGCATTTAAACTCAGAACGTAAAGACGGATGAAATGCCTCTAGGCATTGTACGTGGTGTGCTAATGATTCTGCCAACTGGCTGCCTTAGTCTTTGATAATAATGATATTAGCATGCAGATACATATCGGGTTTAGTCTGAACCTATCCACATCCACCCCAATGTTTACAGGGTCATTCTTATTTTCAATTTTAATTCTTCTTTTCCTTTTTAACTTTCTGCAAAAGTGCACATGTTTCGTTGTTGAACCTAAGGAAATAGAGAGCAATGCATGAAATCCTTTTCTGGTGGCCAACTATCAGGCAACTAGTGTTAAATAAAAATGCCTGAACAAACCACCCAGTCATTAGATTAACCCGAAATTGTGCTTTATAAAGAATAAACGTCAGCGAAATCTTAAAGTGTTCTAGTCTACTGACAATTATAGCAACTGTACATGACAAAGTGACCTTCTGTTCCACAAATAAGCATGCCAGGTTAAAGAGATTAAGAGATTTTCTCTGAGGTGGTAAGAAATGTGATGGTGGAAAATAAGGATTTCGAAACAAAGTTGATGACGCGAATAGCAAATTATGTTTTTATTATTTGAAAGAAATCTGGAAATCTTTTTTTTTTTTCGTAATTAGCATTTCGAAAGATTCAAAAATATTAAATAAAAATTAAAAAG
The DNA here is from genome assembly GCF_001194135.2 of Octopus bimaculoides. Classification (NCBI taxonomy): domain Eukaryota; kingdom Metazoa; phylum Mollusca; class Cephalopoda; order Octopoda; family Octopodidae; genus Octopus; species Octopus bimaculoides. Next base: position 130,142,793 of record NC_068982.1, read on the forward strand.
AAAAATCCTTGAGTATACTCATCTATTCATTAAAACTGTATCTAATTTGAAAAATTGTAATCATGAGTTCAGAAACGTAAATGACTTTCCCACACTTTTTTTTCGTGATATGGGACTTGTGAGATATTTTATGAATGTTTGCGCATGATTTGTATAGTGGTAATGTTATGCAATGAAGACAGAGTAAAGCGAACCGTTGTTTCTGTTATTAAGTTCCAGATCATTCTTGGTTGTATTAATCTATCAGAAAAAACATTTTAGCTGTTAGCATCTGTTTTTTTTTTTATTTTCATCGTCCAGTATCTTCATCGTCCAGTAGATCCTAGATGGTAGAGTGTGATTCAATGGTATGTTGATTGTGAGTATGAGGTGACACGCCTGTGTATGTCTTTGTCTGTGTGTATGTATATGTATATACATGTGCCCCTCTCTCTCTCTTTCTC
>NC_068982.1:130143245-130145323 GCF_001194135.2 Octopus bimaculoides
ATAAATAATATATAAATATATGCATATATCCATACATATATCTACATACCAACATATTTATGTATATATACATGCATATATGGGTACAGGACATAAAAAAAAAACGTTAAACACAATGAGAAACGAAAACATAGAAAACGAACTTTTTTTCGAACAACGAAAAAAGCAAACAGAGAAACGAGATATGCAACTTAAAGAGTATACCCCTTCGTCAGCTGACCATGTTTTATCTACTCCGCGTTTCGAAAGCAAGGACAATACGCGACTTCGTTGAAACAGCCCTTCTCGCAAAGCAAATAAGATAAAATTTGGGATTTTATGCTGAGGGTGAAAGTGTTAACAAGAACAGGACAGTGAGAACAAGACGGTAAAAACAAACGGTGAGGGCTGTTGAGCCAAGATGATAGAAAAATTATTATGAACGCTAGGTATACGAGCCATGAGAGGAGACAGGAAAAGGCACGTCTTTTCTTTAGGAAGGTGTCAAAAAAGGTTCCTGGACTAGTTATTTTTAATTAAAAAAAAAAAACTTATTTACCTAAGTTTTAACATTATCTCCTTCCAAATAGTCACTTTGCGCAGCAAAACACTGGTCCCAGTGTTCCTGATACTTTTGGAATCCGACCTGGAAGTCGTTTCCCGTAAGCGAGTCGAGAATCTTCTGCGATTCGTTCTGGGTCTTCTTTGCCTTTCAGGGTCGATTAAATAAGTATCAGTTGAGCACTAGGGTCGATGTAATCGACTTACTCCTGAACCAAAATTGATGGCCTTGTGCCAAAATTTTAAATCAATATTTACACGGAGATGCATACAGTTCTGTGGGTGAACTAATTCATCTAAAAAGCATTCAGTACATAAAATACAAATATAAATGAGAAATTTGTAAAAAAAAAACAAATAAACAGTGAAATCAATCACAATTATGAACATAAAATATAATGACTTCTTTGTTTCTGCTTCTCATTCATGACCTTATCAAAACGGGATTTTCTTGCGGGTATGTCGGCGAATTCATGCGATTCCAAGATTGTTTTGATTGACAAATCAGGAATATATATCGGCGTTTAATGAATGAAATCGGTGTGTCGAACAAAAATTCCTTGTAATAATTATATATATAGTTATCTTTGTGATTATTATGTACATATATATATGCATACACACAAACACACATATGCATACTTACGTTTGCGATGACAAAGAGGTATTATTCATATCTAAAATTAGCTAAATATGATATAAGACACGAGAAGTGCAAGTTTGTAAGTGTTTGAGAAAGTATGCACTGACATACACACTCTTAAATGCACACACATATCATATATACACGCGTGTGTGTAGGCTGTGTGTTTGTCTGTATGCGTGTTTGCGTGTGTGCGTGTGTGTGTGTATTTGTGTGGTTGGGTGTGTCTATCTATGTGTATATGTGTATATTTTCCTTTTATCTTTTACTAGTTTCAGTATTTGGACGGCGGCCATGCTGGGACACCTCCTTTAAATGTTTAATCGAACATATCGATCCCAATACTTATTCTATAGGTTTCTTCTGCCAAACCGTTAAGATATGGAGACGTAAACAAACCAACATCAGTTGTCAAGTGGTGGGCGGGCACAAACATAAACACTAGGAAAAAGAAAACAGTCACACATAGATACTTATATTTGATAGTCTTCTTTCAGTTTCAGTCTACCAGATTCCTTCACAAGACTGGTGATCTGGGACTATAGTAAAAGATACTTGCCCAAGAAACGAAGTAGTGTGATTGAACCTGAAACCATGTGGTTGAGAAGCAAAGTTCTTACCAAACTGATGCCTTCTTCTTTCTTTCTTTATTGCCCACAAGGGGCTAAACATAGAGAGGACAAACAAGGACAGACAAAGGGATTAAGTCGATTACATCGACCCCAGTGCGCAACTGGTACTTAATTTATCGACCCCGAAAGGATGAAAGGCAAAGTCGACCACGACGGAATTTGAACTCAGAACGTAACGGCAGACGAAATACCGCTAAGCATTTCCCACGGCGTGCTAACGTTTCTACCAGCTCGCTGCCTTCTTACTGATGCTTTCTTACCAC
>NC_068982.1:130148493-130156349 GCF_001194135.2 Octopus bimaculoides
CTCTCTCTCTCTCTCTCTCTCTCTCTCTCTCTCTCTCTCTCTCTCTCTCTCCCTTTCTCGTCTAAGTGGATGCAGCTTTAAACTGACTGAGGAAATTCATTTGCATTCTCTTGCCGCTAAGTGTTACACTCAGGAAGTGAACGTGTGTGCACGTGCATACGCCGTCGCATCCTCCGCACCAGTCCACCCTCTTGACACGCATATACTCGAGAATACATACATACTTACATATACACGCACACCCATACACATTATAGGCACTGCATATATGTGTTTCTGCTTATGTGTGTGTGTGTACATGTATGTATGTATGTATGTATATATATATTTTTCCACCTATTTATTTGTTTGAGCATATTTTAAACACACACACACACACACACACACACACACACACACACACACACACACACACACACACACGCACATGCAAACACAGACGTATGTGTGCGTATATATATCTTTTTCTCAATTTTATGTATAGCACTCTTTCTGAAATAAGGGAACTGGTTTCAAATAAAGAAAAGCACCATCATCCGACTTTGGATAAGAGCAGCGATAGTTGTTACGTACCAAACATTAAGAAAGTCTTGCCTACTTCTTTTATTTTCTAAGATGTGAGTGTGAATACTGTATTCTGATTTGAGAAACAGTCGCCAGTTCAGCAGTGCTCCAACTGTTGACACTGAGGGAGCGGAATGGCAGTGTTGGTAGAATAACGGAGAAATACCGCGAAGTATTTTTCCCGGCTCCATATGTTCTAGGCTCAAATGTAGCTGTGACTTACTTGTGTGGTAGACTTGATCCGTGGTCTAGTGTAACAACACTACCTAGCACCTTGGGTGTCTTTAGCAATGTTCATATTGATACAATCATTCGGATCAGATCTCAGGTTTGAGGGTATCTATCTTTCACCTGCCGTCTCATAGGCTCCGTTCTGAGGCCATGCGACACTGTCTTTTCATCCTGTTTAAACGAAAGAAAAAAATGTCACCTAATTCACGGGTTTTATTTAAAACTAAGTAGTTTCAGCAACTGAAATGCACTTGTCTTAGTCCCAGATTGTGCCAGAAACATAAGTTAAGTAGATCCTCCGTCGATTTCAACGATGACTATTCCAGTTGCTTCATCAACTAAGCTACCTGCTCAGTGTATTTGAGTGCTTTGCTCCTAAGTAAAATAATCATGAAATGGTGTTACAAAGCGGGACATTTAACTTGCATGTATAATTCAAACTTCCGCATAACTGTCAACCCAACCAAATTCACGAGATTAGAGTTGATCTGGGATTTTGGTGAAAGACTCCTACTCAAAGACCATAAAGTCCTGGATCAAGTCCAAGACTCCATAGTTTGCTAATAGAAAGATATAAGCCAAATATCAATGCACAAATACAACACGCGAGAAATGGATTACTAAAACAATCAGATTTAACTATTGAATATGTTTTAAATCCTGTTTTTGAAAAATAAAAAGGCAAACAAATTCCCAATACTTTCATGACCCTTTTACGACACTATATTCTGCGATTTTCTTCTGAGGTTATAACATGAGTAGCTTTAAAAGATTGATGGAGTAGGGATATTAATGTTCTAAACTGAACATAGCTGTGTCTTTAATACATCATGTTTAAAAGAGAAGCTTTCTTCATCAACACCCCCACTGCCCACCCATACACCATACGTACGTATGTGTGTGTGTGTGTATGTATGAGTGTGTGTGTGTGTGGGTGTGTATGTGTGTAATCCTTGGGCGTACGTATGTGTGCGTGCGCGCGCATGCCAAAGGATTGCTTATGGTACAGCATTGCGATAGACTGCCACAAATTTGTAAATTATACTTTTATGAAATAATTTTGTATGTTAGAGCATGTGGAATATCCAATTCCAAGTTCACTATAATAAAATTTATAAACTAGGTTCGTTTGCTGAGAGCTTTGTTGAAGTATTACGGCACATGATGTGTTACAAACTGTTTTATTCGTGCTGAGTTACCCATTAAAACAATGAGAACAATAAACTTGACTGCAATGTAGTCAAGATGATCAGGCTTCACTCTTTCAAAATCTAACAACTTTGATAGCATCAGTCAATGAAGGAACCAAAAATATAATACTTCCGAGTCAATCAGTGAAGCTTACACCAAACTTTTGAAAGGAGTGTTTATTTTACCTCCAAAGATTACCGTTATATATATATATATATATATATATAGACCCTGCTATGTCAAGATGGACTTATATATTCTTCCTCTGCTCTCTCCCACTTGGTTTTAATATGTTGCCACATTTGTAATATGTCTTTTTTCTACATTTTTTCGTGCAGCTGAAGATTGCTCTTCATATTGCATTTAAGGTAATGCTCACATTACTTAAATAAATTGAAGTAGCATGAAACGTGCGTACTGCAATCACTTTTGATATCCGTGTTGCTTATTATTTGATATATATATATATATATATATATATATATATATATATAAAGCAAACGACGAATCCCAACTGCGCTAACTAGAACATCCGAATAGATGGAAATAAATTTGAAGCAAAAAAGCGTAATAAATATAATAAAGATATAAAAACAACGTTTCAAGTATTTTTCTGAATTTTTATATCAAATTGACTTTGATACAGTCAGCAGAATCTTTCAGTTGAAAAATTTATAAAAAAGAAATAGCTAGATTGAATATCAAGACATGCGCTCTGCTTCCCAATAATTAATCGTTTCAGTTCAAATGTTTATACCTTGTTTTTGTTTACATTATGATCTGAGTGGTTAACTTAAGAAAACAATATGGTGGGTGTAACCATTTAACTCATTGATGTTATCTGCCAAAATTGACGCTGAAATTAGAATGATAGTTTATTTCCCCACATATCTGAATCCTTTTTATCGTTCTTTAGAGAGGAAAACATAAACAAAGTCACGGAAGTTACATTTTCGTTCAGAATCGAACAAATTTTCACAGAGTTATCAATTGTTTTATCAAGAGATTTATACTTGATGAGTGTAGTGTAATATAACGCGGTATCTGAAACGATTTCAAAATTTTTATGCTTTAAATGGATCGTAAGTTATGCCTCAAAGCTGAAATTCCAGTGTCCCAGTGTTTTCATATTAACTGTTTGATTTGTATCTTTCATGCATATTTTTTCCTTTTTATTAATAGGGTCTTTGTCACACCAGAATGGTCTGCTGCTAACAACACATTTCTTTGAATTCTTTGATTATTATTATTTTTTATTTGGAAAGAGTAATCTTTCAGAAATATTATATTATTAGACCAACTATGTAAGGACATTCAATATTTTTTTCCTTTATTTTCATTTATTGACACCAACTTGCAGATTTTTGCCCAACTTCTCATCTGAATTGCATAAAGGTGTTTTTAAACGTTTATATAATAGACTATTAACGCTGTATTCTCTCAAAATAATTTTATTGTCAAGAAATAGAAAATAATTCTTGAAATATTGATTTCGTATGCCTAGGCTATAAGCCTATGTTTTGCAGAATCTGTAAATATTCGATTGAATTGTCTCCTTAGTAAATTGCTGATATTATTTTATCAAATTTGAAGAATCAAAACAAGGTCAACCAAGTATAAATTAGAACTCGGATACTTGAGGGCAAATTTTCAATGCAAATGCAATATGTCTGCTGCTCTATATTCTTTGATATGATCACCGAATGCTTCTTTTGAGTAGATACAATGATAATCCTTTTGAGAATGTAGTAAGGTCAACTGAATTATATGTGTCACATGGCAGAAAGTAAAGCGAGCCACTTGATACCATAAAGCATCCAGCTAACATGGCTTAGTCGTCGCTCTTAAAATACTGATTTCTATATAAATTACGGGAAAACAACTGAAAAATAATGCCACTGATACTCATTACCCGTATATTCATAATATAAGTGGAAAACTCAAGCGCTTTTCCAAAGAAAATTGAAATTGAAGGGAATTTACCTATTGTTTCTTTTTTAATTTATTGTTTATTTTTTCCCACATTTTTCACTCTCCGCATCATGAAAAAGTATAGCAGCACAGTGATAAATTTGTAAAGAGGATATTTGTAATTTTAGGATATACTTTATAAACTAAATCTTTCATATAGATTCCAATTAAATTGTTTAATTGTTGAACAGAGCCTATTTGAAAAGTTCTGTAAATAGTGAACCAAAGGGATCACTATATTTCCGCATTATTAACATGCAGTATTTAACATGTTGCTGTAAGCTTCAATGTTGGAAAGCACAGACATCAACTGGTCGTTAAAAACCAGCTACTTCCTACTTTTTCCGAAATTTCTGATCCTTTGTTACCATAACTGTTGTTTATATGTTTGCTTCTGCCTTTGTATTATGCATATAACTTTATACTGCAAAGTACTTGTGTCATTTGCGTAAGTTTGCTACACATATTTTTCATTCTCTTTGTAACGTCCTGGAGTGTTACGCTATTTTTACAAATACTCTAATTGGCATTAACATATACTATATGTTGAGAAAATTTGAAAAATTGGAAGATTTGAAGAATTTGCTATTACGCAAGAAAGAATTGCTTTTAATAGCCATTGTTTACACTATAAAATTGAAACTTAGAATATGCTATAGTATTTTAAAAAGAGGCGACTGCAATCATATGAAGATATATTCAGTCGAAACATTCTCACCAAGTTGCAACTTTTATAAATCTCTTTATGAACTTTATATCAGATTGGTATTTATCTTACAAGCATTTATCTGACTGCCTATCTATACAAGTATGGCAAATATGCAAAGAATTCATGACATTGATTATGGCGAAAATTTTGAAGAACTGCATCTTTCATAATTATTGATAATTATCTGTGTCTACACTAATTTTCGAGGATATAATACGCTCATTCACAAGGATAAGAAAGAACATATAAAAAAAAAAAAAAAAAAAAAAGACATTGAGAAACATTCTACTTCTTATTTGAAATAACTGTAGCATGCGATATTTATAAACGAAATTGTAATATTGAAAGTATTCAGTGTTATATTCCTTTTACAAGTCTTAATAACTTATTTTCTTCTATTGCAAATGTTTTAACTTTACACAACGCAGACCAGTTCCAGACTTGTAGCCAACTGCTGAAAGCTTTTATCTACAAGAATATCTGAGAGCTAACAGATCGCAGCCTGGTATTTGTAAAAACAAAGCTTAGGCATTAATCAGTTATTTCCCCATCCCCACTGCTGCATGTGTGGCTCGGGGCAACCGTTTACTGCAGTAGTTTCTCTCTAATTACTTGTATTTCATAGACCCTTGCCAGCCGAAGCTGAGAAGCTGCATTTGCTTTTGCCAAGAGAAGCTGAATATTGCTTTACATTCGGTCGCTATACTATTCACGATATTCCTTGTAACGACTACAAAAAATTTGAGAATCAATGTCTTACAGAAGATAATTTAAATACAGATTTTCATTATTTACTGCCAGTAAAATGAATACGTATATTATATCTGAATACACCATAGAAGAAAACGAAAATTAATTCGATGGCTGTATGGAAGAAGCATGCATTGCAAACACATGGTTTCACGTTTAGGCCCCCTGGACAAATGTCTTCTACTATAGCCCCAGGTCGGCTAATGCTGTGTAAGAGAATCTGGTCGATAGAAACTGTGTGGAAGCCCATCGCGTGTATGTTTGTGTGTGTGTGCGTGTGTGGGAATGTGTACGTGTGTGAGAATGTGTGTATGTGTGTGCTTGTGTGTGTGTTTATCTCTTAGCGCTTGACAACCGGTATTGGTTTGTTAACGTCCACGTAACTTAGCGGTTCAGCACAAAAACCGATAGATTAGGTATTAGACTCAAAAATAAGTACTGGGGTCGATTCATTCGACGAAAACCCATGAAGGCAGCGTTCCTGCACGGCTGCAGTCCAATGACTGCAATAAGTAAAAGAGAAGTGAAATGATCCATTCGGTTACATGATTAGCACATTAACATTATAGTTCTGGAGAGACATAACAAAAATTCATAGTGATTATTAAAAATAATTATTAATTTAAAACTTTACGAAAGATTGACCTAATCGTCAGAGTGTCGGACAAAATGTCTTGCTATATTCAGTTACAGTCTTTTATCTTCTGAATTTATTCCTACCGAGGCCAACAACCTTCATGGATCGATAATATAAGGTTCTAGTATAGTGCTGATATAAGCATGAACAGTTATACCACGCTCAGAACATTTTAAAACCTTGTACCAATGTTAGGAATTAGTGTTAATCTAAAGTATCTGAACATATTTTAAATGAGTAGTCTTTACGAGCAACAACAACAATGACAAAAACAACAAAATCAACAACATTGACCAGAGAGTTTCAATGTTTCTGCATCTGCTTAAAATTAATGCTTCAAACATTAAGTATGCAGATATTGGGACAGTTAATGCATAACGATATTAAAGATCTTTCAAACTATACTATATAGCTACACACAACCAAACACTAATCTACATCATATTACCTCGGTGGATAACCAGGCAGATAACGTATGACAGAACTGACTTAAGAGTCGGTGATTTGTTACCCGTCCTCCGGAGTTGTGTTGTAGCCATGACCAAAGCACAACAATCAAAAATGGTGCAGCTCCTTCTGTGCATACAATTTCACACCAAACTGGTAGACATTTGAACTTGCTGGAGATAAATGAAGAACTGATCGGATATTAAAATAGGAAACTGTAGTAAATAATGTTATACAACAAGAATTAAGCTTCAACAGAGTCGAATCCTCAAGCAGTTTTATCAGTTTCAATATTTGACTGAAGCCATTTCATTACACTTTCACTGCTAAAGATGTTGCGAACGTTACATAATATCATTTCTCCTAAATATATAAAAGTGACGTTGTGACTAAATCAAGAAATCAATTCTAGAGAAAGCTTCTGTAATTTTCGTGATCATTAAAACTAACAAATTCAATGATATGATCAATGATACTCCTCACACAAAACCTGTGGCCTGTTAGAAATCAGTATGATGTGTGGTGTGGGTGGTGGTGGTGGAGGGGTGGTGGTTTAGGGAGTTGGCAAAATGGTATGAGCGTCGGACGAAATATCCTGTTGTATAAATATATTCGAATTTTAAATCTAGTCGATGTCAGCATTGTCTTTCATTCTTCTAGTATCGATATAATGAAGTTCCAAAATGCTAGTGGGATCAAAATAATCGGCGAATACTACTTCCTGAAAAATTGAAGAACCGTGTTAAGAATCAATGTTAATTGAAAGTATTTGGACATATTTTAAGTGGGCGGACTTCACGAACTAAGTTTTCTTTTCTTTTGTATTCTTCCTTTCTACTGTACCCAGTTGATAAAAGGTAGCCAGTCCTATCCTATCAACTAATGCAAACACATACTGAATGATGTGAGGCAGGGTAATAAAGCTGCAGGTTGAAGATTGCTAAGTTCTACAATGAATTTTCTGTTAAATGAAGCGAGATGTTAGAAAAACATGATTTCTTTGATGACCGGAAATTATCTTTTGTTACTCCAAGCATAAATTGCTACTCCGTTAGACACATTTCTTTTTGGCTGAAACTATAAACATAATGGCATTAATTCAATTAACCTCATTCTTAGACCCATTTACCTGAATATTTCTTGGAACCAATAAGGTATTTAGGAAATGCATAAAATTACTTATAACATGTAAATAGATGTAAACAGAAAAAAAAGGAAGCCATATTGGCCGTTAGGTTAACTAGATAAAATCCTATCTATCTATCTATCTATCTATCTATCTATCTATGCATATATATGTATAATGTATATAACCATACACGCACGCACACACACACACACACACACACACACACA
>NC_068982.1:130158751-130163122 GCF_001194135.2 Octopus bimaculoides
AAAAGTGAGCAACGAGAGGTAGAGAGGGGGAGAGAGATAGTAGTAGTAACGGTGAGAGGCGAAGGACAAGTAACAAGAGATAGAGAGAGAGAGAGAGAGAGAGAGAAGTAGTGACAGGTAGAGGCGAAGAGCAGTAGAGGGAAGAATGAGAGGGGGAGATAGAAATAGAGAGAGTCGCGTTAGAAAAATAGTTAAAAACTTACTGTATAAAGGTAACGCGTGCGTTCTGTCGTGACACAAACAATATATGAGTATATGCATATATATGTACATGTATGTATATACGTTCATCCACGTGTGTGTGTGTGTGTGTGTGTATACATACATGTATATATATGTATCTTTATTTCTCTCTCTCTCTCTCTCTTCATCTGTCTATATGTAAGTGTATGCATGTTTGTATGCATGTTCGTATAGGTAGTTAGACATCTAGTTAACTAAATAGATTGATAGATGAGTAGCAAGAAATGTGGATATATTTTTCCATCTGCCACTATAGGAGAGGCTAGGTGACACCATTCTTTGCTAAACATAGAAAGAGGGGAAATTATCTTGGAAGTAAGGTGTACATCGAGAACCCCACTCACATCATGCTTATTGCACAACGTATAGGTTTTGTAACGTCCAAGTGTACACGAATGAGTAAAATATAATAATACACACCTATAATTCAATCAACGCTGCTGGCGCACCTCTAGTTTCTCTCTTTCTCTGTCTGTCAATCTGTCTGTCTGTCTGTCCACCTGTCTGTCTGTCTATTTATGTATATATATCTTAATGTAAGAGTTGTGAAGCGTATTATAGAAATGTATTTTACATAGTGAAAACATTATCTGATATAGAACTCGATACGCTAAGTGGATAGATATGTTTGAAACATCAAAAGTATACGGTCATTTTTGAGTTTCGCTTTCACACACACGCACACACACGTACACACAGGCTCATACACACACATACACACACACATATATATGTGTGTGTGTGTGTGTAGTGTGTGTGTATAGTGTGTGTGTGTGTGTGTGTACGTGCGTTTGTGTGTGTGTGTATGTGTGTGTACGTGCGTTTGTGTGTGTGTGTGTGTGTGTGTACGTGCGTTTATGTGTGTTGGGAGATGTTCAGAAGTAGAAGAAAGATCGAGAATCTGAATTGCTGACAAAAAGAATAAGGGAAGAAGGGGAGTCGAGAGGGACAGAGAGAAACAGAAAGAAGGGTGGAGTGAATAAAGTGAGACAAAGCGAGTTGCGAGATAAAAAGAAAAACAAAAAAAAGAACAAGTGAGGAGCCCTTTGGAAGCTTAGTAATGCGATTTACGTGAATGTTTGAAAGGATGTTGTAAACTAATTACTTGGACATATGTTGCCATTTGTATGTTTTAAGAAGTTTTATTGGTGTCAAAGATCATAACATGCCTGGTTTTAATAATACTGACACCATCCCAGAGGAAATAAATCACCGAATGTGTGAAGGAAATTCAAATGTTCCGCTATCAGATTCGAACAGAGATATCAGTTTAGACCCTCAGTTTAACTGTGTGATAATAAACATCTCAGATCGACGTCTTTGCAACGTGCTTATAGAGTCGTTTGAGCGTCAGGCTTGATAAACAATCCTTAGAGTTTGATAAAATACCAGTCAAATACTGAGTCGCACAAACTCTTCCCGCTGAAGCTGCTGGCTTTGTGCCTAAACAAAAGGCAATTCTTTTCATTTAAATAGTTAACTAATTGCAGTTTTTCTTCATTCTTTCTGTAGTTTACTAGAAAGACAGACTAATTCTTCTTGTATGTTAGTCGAGAATATATGCTATCGAGAAAGGAGTTTACATATACTACACTAATTGTTACACGTATGTAAATATATGGTATTGGACCTACGTTATTTGGCGATAAAGATTCAAGCGAATAGCCTGTTCGATTGAGACCAATATGTGCTACAAGGTTCCCTTTAATGCTATGTAAATATATTGCGAAACGTTACTATTTACTTTTCATTTTTTAGTCTAACACAGAAGAGCAAACTCATGGATTATTGAAACGAGATAACTGGATGATATTCACGTAGGATAATATCCTTGCAAATTAAATTGGTGAATTTTGAACAAAAGTATGTTTTCATCTGAATTCCTAATGTCATCTACATTTTCTCTCTAAGTTCCAATTCGGCTGGTTTCCATTTTAGCTTTTTGTCTCAAATATTACTCAATTATTCACGCAAATGTCTTACTTCTGCGAAATACTAAAATTATTCGACCTGAGTGAGAAATGGATAAGATGATTGATTTCAAATCCACTGTTTTTTTTTCTTCGTTTTGTATAATCTTCGTGATATGTCATTATACATGTATTAACTTAGGGTAGCGAGCTAGCAGAAGCGTTACCACGACGGCCAAAATGCTTAGAGTCTGTTCTGAGTTAAATTCTCCCGAGGACAACTTACATCATTTTGGGGTCGAAGAACTTGTGTCAATATAATCGACTGTTCCCTCCCTCATAATTTCAGACTCCCTATCTCTAATAGAAGGGCTATGTATGTGCCAATCTGCATGATGGTCTCCTTTATTCAGTTTGATTGACATGGATATATAAATTTCACGATTGAGAAAAAAATATTAACCGAGTTGTAAGTAAACATTTAGCGAAAATTCATCAAGCTGAAATGACAATTATGTTTTATGTTCAGATGAAAAGGACGTCTTAGTCCGTTTTTTCCCAATTGGTCTGTGACTGCTTTATTACATTTCCAATCGCAACAAAGGAGTGCCTGTGAAATATGTATGTATGTATGAATGGTGATGCAAACAGGAAAAATAGAACTCAAAATACGAGTATGTGTATATTTTTATTAATATTCAGCAGAAGTAGTAGGGTGACTCAAGATCCGAGAGTTTCGTGGCTGTGTGGTAAAAAGCTTGCTTCCCAATCCCCTGGTTCCGGGTTCAGTCCCACTGCGTGGTACCTTGGGCCGACCAAAGCCTTGTGGGTGGATTTGACTGATAGAAACTGAAAGAAGCGCATCGTATATATATATATATATATATATACATATGTATATAAATAAATATATATATATATATATATATATATATATATATATATATATATATATATATACACACATGTCACGAGCTTCTACATAGTTACTACCAATTAAATTTTACTAACAAATTTCAAATTTCACTTTAGTGCAAAATATATAACCAAAATGCCGCACAGTGTGTTAGAACCTTGAACCATATCATTGTGAAACGAATGTTCTTTATTTTGCGGACGTGGATTTTATGTCAAGACAACTCTATATGCTTTGGCATCTTTGGCAGTCGTCAATACATATGATGAACCGCATCTGGTCCTTGAAGAGGATGTGCAGCTTCAAGATTAAACAATATTATAACTCTCAGCTGGGTTTAAAAAAAGAATCTACTTTGTAGTATTACTATGTTAGTCATGTGAGATTGCGATTAAAATATAACAAAAATAATTAGAAGTTGATATTTAGGATTTATAAATGTATTGAAATTGCTGAATAACATAGTGGTGCTTGAGTAATTCTTCGGTTTTGGTGATGTTAAGTGTTATTAGATTGTCGGTACTTAGTACAGTGTGACTCTTTATCAAAAGGATTTGTTGACACGTCTTAAGAGATACAATCTCACAACATGAGTGCTACACATTATACAAAAAGCTATTACTGCTTAGTATTCTAAAAATATTTTAAAAAGTCAAGCTAACTAGTGATTTTTTTTTCAGTGCGAAAATGAATGTCATTTGACAAAATTAAAAGTGTTAACCATGGAAATCCGAGATTGGTTTGAAAAACTTACAAAGCTGTAACATATACAGCTGAATATTAAAGTATTAGCATCAATGTCTATGGGATATACTATATCATAGTTCACCGAACTCTATTGAGTTGCGTGTTCTTATGGTTCTACTTAGTTAAAAGGATAAAGTGTTCATCTATGCAAAGACTTTTTAACATTTCGCTAATTAACTGATAATCTTTCTGTGCAAAATTTTTTCACATTTCACTAATTAACTCATAATCTCTCTTTTCAAGCAATTCAGTAATTCAGGCATAAAATGAGAGAAAAATCGAGTAATGTCCAGTTTCTTTTTTCTGATTATTTTCTGCCAGAAAAAATATGAATTCTGTAGACGAGGTCAGAACAGTACTGGAAGAGTATTTTTCGTAACGGACAAGTGAATTTTGGAAGAGTGGCATTGCAAGTCTACCAGATAGATGGAAGAGCATTGTAGAAAATGAAAGAGAGGATATTTTAGATTAAAAATGAACCTTGTTTATCTTAATTTTGAAAAATAAAACCAGTATAAAAAACCGTATTATTTTTGGGATTGCCCAATATATATA
>NC_068982.1:130163282-130164607 GCF_001194135.2 Octopus bimaculoides
ATATATATATATATATATATATAAAGGCATGGCAGAAGTAACTAGAAACCTCATAAAACATCGTTTTATGTTATTCTAACTTGTAAAGGTTTATATTCTTTATTAACTGACATCTTTATGTCTCAGATTCTATATATGACTGTTTAATTGTGCCATATTCAAAAGAAGCCTTAGAACTGTCTGAATTTCAAAGAGGCCGTATTGTGGATCATTCTGAAGGTGAACATAGTCAATGTAAAACCGCAGAAAACCTTGGGATCCCGCTTTCTACAGTTAATAGAGTGATTGTTCAATTCACCAGAGAAGGGAAGGGGTCCACATCACCTCGCCCAGATCAACCAGGGCTCTCTGACAGGACCCTCTTTTTTGCTAAGAGAAGTGTAGAGGATAATCTTCGTTGCAAGGCCTCTGACATAGCAGAACAAGTTGATGTCAGTCCCGGAACAACTGTCAGGTATCTCCACAAACTTGGTTATTATGGCAGAGCAGCAAGAAGGAAGCCTTTTCTTCGACCAGCCAACATCAAGCGGAGAAAAGTTTGGGCCGGTGAGATGGTGGAGAAGCCAGTAGCATTTTGAGGCTCTGTTATATTCTCTGATGAGTCCAGATTTACTGTATTTCTTGACAGTAACCGTGTGTGGCTCTGGAGACTGTGATCAAGAATTTGATGTGAAAAGTTTGCAGGCAAAAATGAAAACACAGCAGCTTTTCTGTGATGGTCTGTGGAGCAATTTGGATCAATGGTTGATCAGAGCTGGTGGAGAGTGAGGGAAACATAAACTCAGATAAATGTGTCCATATTGCAGAAAGGACTCCTTCCAATCTTCTCCAGTAGTGAAATGATTAAAGAAGACTCTTTAATTATGGAAGATGGGGTTCCTTGTCACACGGCTAAAATGACTCAAGAATTGTTGGATGAGAATGGCATTAAAAAGCTTCCGTGACCAAAACAGTGACCAGATGTGAACCCTATTGAAAACTTCTGAGACATAATGGACAGGACACTCTTAAAAAGAACAAGAAAGCATCTTCAAAGCCAGATCTTTTGAGACTACTGCATGAAACTTGGTATGAAATTCGGTTGGAGAATATTCGTCATCTGATCAGTAACATACCTAATAGCGTCCTTGCATTGAAAAATACAAAGGGCATGTCTACTAAATATCAAATATTCACATTATAACAATTAATAAATAATTAGAATGTATAATTCCAGTTTTAAAGAAATCTTAATAATTATAAGTGTGTCTATTTACTTCTGTCATATATATATATGTGTGTGTGTGTTTGTGTGTGTGTGTGTGTGTGTGTGTGTGTGTGTGTGT
>NC_068982.1:130164880-130165850 GCF_001194135.2 Octopus bimaculoides
AGAGAGAGAGAGAGAGAGAGAGAGAGAGAGAGAGAGAGAGAGATAGATAGATAGATAGATAGATAGATAGATAGATAGATAGATTGATAGATAGATGATGGTAGTCTGAGGGAAGCGTTTCTGCAATTTCTTACTGAGCAACCAGCCCAAATGAGTTCTTTTTAGTGCTGTACATTAGCTCACTCACCACATCAAATCGACGTGGCCTGAAGTGCACAGTAATCCACACGTTAGGTGTCGAAGTGATCGTAGAGCAACGTGAGTTGAATTGTTTTGCTCAAGTACACAACGCACTACCCGGTCCAGGAATTGAAACCATGATCTCACAATTGTGAGTACAACACCCTAACTACTAGGCCATGAGAGAGAGAGATGGATAGATTGATAGATAGATAGATGTAGATGTACATATATGCATACATATGCATACATGCATACGTATATATGAGTGTGTGTATATATGTGTGAAGATGCATACGCACATTCATACACATATATGTATGAATGTATGTAGCGAAAGAGAGAGAAGGCAGTGTGAGACATACTTATACATGATAAATGCAGACAATAAATGCGAAAACGAGGATATAAATACATAAGCATATGTGGATATAGACCCTTCAAACAATTATATCTATGTCTCCTGCTCCAACAAAATTACAATCTTAGAACACATAGTAAATTATACAAGATAACATATGTAAACAAATCAAATCTGATACAGAAAATGGCCAATGTTGGAACGAACCTGTCCATATCAATCTATGCAAATATTGATATACAATATGAAGGACAGCTTTTCTTTGAATCTTCAAATATAATATGGTATCTCTCTCTATATATAAACATATGAACGCCTGTGTACGTGTATGCATGTATATATGTATGTACATACATACATACATACATATATGTATATGTGTATGTATATATATATATATATATATATATATATATATATATATATATA
>NC_068982.1:130166394-130167127 GCF_001194135.2 Octopus bimaculoides
ATTAACACCAAATATACGGTGCGTGTGTTTTTATTGGCTAAACTGGCAATATGACCATCCCCAAGTACAACAATATATATATATATATATATATATATATATATATATATAATGATTGATACGGAAGATTGAGTGTAACTAGAAGCTTTATGTAGCACAACAATCGTTTCGGCTGCCCTAGTGGGTAGGGAACGATGTAATGCCATCAGATGCATCGCACAGTGCAGAGAGCCTCATCATGTGACGTAACATGCTTCAATAGTTATAAGATTTACATTTTCGTTCCATGTTTGATGCTTGTGGTGCTATGGTGCGTTGCTAGTTGTTCACACACAATGTATGTTAGAAAATCTCTAAAAGAGATGAAAGCAGTAAGTATATATTGCG
This sequence comes from Octopus bimaculoides, assembly GCF_001194135.2. NCBI lineage: Eukaryota > Metazoa > Mollusca > Cephalopoda > Octopoda > Octopodidae > Octopus > Octopus bimaculoides. Next base: position 130,166,782 of record NC_068982.1, read on the forward strand.
AGTTGGAATCAACTACTGCTATCTCTAGCGGATGAGTATCCACTACCGAAGATGACCATAAAACGGTCGAAGCTATACGGTCTTGTGGTCTCGCGGCTGGAAGATGGTAAGGGTTCACTATCCTACTTGCAATATATATCAGGTGCTGATTGCATCAAATAACCAGCTGGGGGAGGCGTCCTCCTGGAGTTAAAAATATTAGTTGCGTCGGTTCCTACGGAACAGCCATACTTAAGTGGCTGTAATCATTACTTATACACACACACATGCACACACACACATATATACATACACACACACACACACACACACGTATATATATATATATATATATATATATATATAT
>NC_068982.1:130168211-130169408 GCF_001194135.2 Octopus bimaculoides
ATATATATATATATATATACGTATAGATGTAAGTATGTACATATACGTATGTATATATGCATTTATAATATTATTTATATTATATTATATATATATATATATACACACAAAGGGTAGAAAATGTTAAGTGGTGTTTCATACATTTCCTAAGATAACAGTGTCAGATCAAAGATGTCTTACTCTACCTTGCTTGCGACGATTGATTAAATTTAATACAGCAAGAAAATGACTTATAACTGTTATTAAGGAAGTTACTATTAAGAACCTTCAATGTTTACCCTTGGTGTTCAAGAGAATGATATGAAAGTAAATTGGATGAGAGCTAGAATGGAAACGTTTTCGACGAGGTTCGTTTTGTCGGAACCTTTATCCATTTCTCTGCAATACACCCCACGTAGACATTAGATAAACTTGCCTAACTCATAAGAATATATTCTATGATTCTTGAGTGACATGCGAAATCCTATATCTAATCACTTTCTCATATAATCAATCCACTGTGTGATAACGATTTAGCAGTTCAAATTCTATACCGCTTCTTGACAAAATTTGTTCGTTAAACATCTTCACTAGACAGAAACGAGAAACACAACAGGCGTGCGATGAATTTAGAGTCACGTTTCAAAATTCTTAAAGAAAAAACAACAAACGCTACGGTAAAATTGGGTATGCTCTCTTCATTTACAAACACGTTTACTTTTACGCACGTATACCCTATGTATGCGTGTATGTATGTACTCATGTGAGTCTACTTACATATACTATAAGATATGTATGCATATATGCTTGTATATACGCATATATAAGTATATATATATATGTGTGTGTATCTGTGTGCGTGTACGTGTGTATGCACACACACACACACACACACACACACACACACACATATATAAATGTATATGTAGATAACTGTATGTGTGTGTGTGTGTGTGTGTGTGTGTGTGTGTGTGTGTGTGTGTAGACATGCATACATATATGAAATTTATAAATACTGTTCTACTATATGCAAGCGTTTCAATGGGTGTGGTCTATCTCTATCTCCTTCTGTGTGTGTTTATGTGTGTACCTGCATATGTATATATGTGTATGTGTGTGTGTGTGTATGTGTGTGTGTATGTGTGTGTGTATGTGTGTGTGTATGTGTGTGTTCGTGTCTGTGTGTGTATGTGCATATATATATATATATATATATAT
>NC_068982.1:130170124-130172639 GCF_001194135.2 Octopus bimaculoides
TATATATATATATATATATATATATATATATATATATATATATATATATATATGCACGGACACACACATATATATGAACATATATATACATACATATCTATGTGTGTATTTGTGTGTGTGTATTTGTGTGTGAGTGTATTTGTGTATGTGTGTGTGTGTGTGTGCTTGTGTGTGTGTGTGTAAGAATCTAATGAGCAAATCGAGTATAACCAAAAAAATGAATAGAAATATAGCTGAAAATAATTAGCTAAAATATAGAGCAACGTTCATTGCAGAAAACATTTACTCCCATTAAGTTTAATGCATCGAAACCTTTTATTTTTTTTAACTTCATGTCTGACCTGATCCCGCTGAAGTATGATCAATGAATGGTCAGCCATAGTCACCCCATTTTATATTGAGATATATCATATCTAGAACTACATCATTATATAATGCTTCGATTTAAAGACGATAGGGCAACGAACCCTAACAATGAAAACTATATATTTACTCAGATATTCTTTCTGCTGTTACTTATACCACAATGCTCTAAACATATGATTTATTAGCGAAAGTTTAAGCATACTGCAATATAATGCACACACACACGCGCGCGCGCATATACATATACACATTCACACACACATATACATATATACACACATACACATGGTTTTACATATATACACAGACATACCCATACACAGCTATAAATCCACACAGCTACCCATATGTGCCTACATAGATATTATACCAAATCACTTATACTTATATATACTCCTCTATATATACCTAGATACATATATATTAGATATATACACAGTCATATCTGCACAAAGACCTTCATATATATAGATGTATACCGCTTCCCATATATGAATAAGTGTGAAGGCACGTGGCTTAGTGGTTAGGGCATTCGGCTCACAATCGTGAGTTCAATTCCCGGCGACACGTTGTGTCCTTGAGCAACACATTTTATTTCACGTTGCTCCAATTTACTCAGCTGGCAAAAATGAGTAGTACCTGCACAACCGAAAGTTGTACGCAGGCACCCTAAAGAAATTGCGGATCTCCCGAAAGTGTTTAACCCGGCGGTAGAACCAAGCCTGGAAGAGAGGAATAAGGAGGGGTAACAGGTCTCAGTAGTATTGAGAACAATCCCCTCGAAAGATGAAAGCGCAGGTAGGCTAGACTTTCCTTCTTTTTTGGTTTTTGACATGGTTATATTATGTATAGGTTGCTTGAATGTACGTGACCTGGGCTCGAAGCGGAAGCAGGCTTGTTTCCTCGACGACCTCAGGTTACATAGAATTGATGTTATGGTTGCTACAGAGATCAAGTTGGACAAGCTGTAGGCCTTCTCAACTCTCCTGAATGGCTATGAGAAAATCATGTCTCCTAGTCGGACAGTGGGGAAGGGAGGTGTTGTAGTCTTGCTCCGGAAAAACTTGGCCCTGCAGACACGTACGATCTTCGTGGACCCAGAAGGCGAGTCGGTCGTTCTGGATCTAACATTCAGTAGTAAGGCCTTCAGGCTGGTTGGCATTTACACGCCTGGCACGACAGGCAAACGGAATGAGTTCTGTCAACGCCTGGAGAACTTCCTGGTGACGTCAGACATTAGTTTTGCTAGGAGACTTCAACGCTATTTTGAATGCACGCCAGGATAGCGTAGGCTTGAAACAGGAAATGTAACTCACGTCTCGCCGATCTGCTGAAGCGATTTAGGATGGCAGATTGATATAGACTTGATAATCCGAGCGTTCAGTGTTGAAATGGAGTTATAACGACGGATCAATCAGGTCTTATATAGACAGGATAATAGTTAACGCTAGAAATAAGTCTAGTTTTAGCTGTTACAGTTCACCTATGTACCCTACACGGATCACATATTAGTGACGTGTAGGATGCATATAGATAAGGTTCATAGACAGAGATCTGGTTATTGGAAGTTGAACAATTCCCTTTTGGATTTGAAACTTACAATAGCCAGATTAAGGTGTTAGTAATGAGGGCACTAACCGGAAGCTGAGAGTGAATGGGGTCGTGTTAGTGTAGCCGGTCAAGACGAAAAAGGAGGAAAAAAAAGAACGAAAAAAAAAGAAGAAAAAGAAGGAAAAAACCGGTGGGTTAAACAAAAACCCAAGAACTATATTTTTAACAATTATTTTTTTACTCGCATTTCCATTTCTCGATTTTATGTTCGATTTATCATCTCGATTTATTCCAATTTATCATGATTATAACCCCAACCCTGTGTAAGACTGTCCTTGTTTTGTCCTCGCATCTGTTCTGTCCTTTCTATGTATGTACTTATAGGCAAATAAAGAAATTCAGAAGCAAGACAGCTGCGACATAAGCCACGTATTTCTATTGGAACTTTTTGAAAATCAGTGTAAACTGTGAAACCGGTTAAAGCTTTAAATATATTAATAAAAAGTATTTTAACTATTCTCAGTGCATTTTCAACTTCGATGTTTCCTACACACACACACACACACACACACACACACACACACACACACACACACAC
>NC_068982.1:130172649-130173151 GCF_001194135.2 Octopus bimaculoides
ACACATACACACACACATACACACACACATACACACACACACTCACACACACACATACATATACATACATAAATGTGTGTATATAATGTGCATATGTGTGTGTGTATATATATATATATATTTTTTATGTATATGGATGCATGCGCGCGCGCGCGAATGATGTCTGTATAGTACATGTATTATGAAGTAAATGTTTTCTAAGTAAAGTGAGAAAGTGTTTGTCTAAGGTAATGGCTGCGTTAATGCTGTACAGAGGTTTGAACTACGTAATATTTCTTGTTCAGTTCTTAATCGTAACTGTTGCAATGTAAGTGTTGTTAAGGCGGCGAGCTGGCGGAAACGTTAGCACGCCGGGCGAAATGCTTAGCGGTATTTCGTCTGCCGTTACGTTCTGAGTTCAAATTCCGCCGAGGTCGACTTTGCTTTTCATCCTTTCGGGGTCGATAAATTAAGTACCAGTTACGCACTGGGGGCGATGTAATCGACTTAATCCGTTCGTCTG
>NC_068982.1:130173459-130174589 GCF_001194135.2 Octopus bimaculoides
GTGGTTAGGGCAGCGGACGCGCGGTCATAGGATCGCAGTTTCGATTCCCAGACCGGGCGTTGCGAGTGTTTATTGAGCGAAAACACCTAAAAGCTCCACGAGGCTCCGTCAGGGGATGGCGGCGAACCCTGCTGTACTCTTTCACCACAACTTTCTCTCACTCTTACTTCCTGTTTCTGTTGTGCCTGTAATTCAAAGGGTCAGCCTTGTCACGCTGAATATCCTCGAGAACTACGTAAAGGGTACACGTGTCTGTGGAGTGCTCAGCCACTTGCACGTTAATTTCACGAGCAGACTGTTCCGTTGATCGGATCAACTGGAACCCTCGACGTCGTAAGCGTCGGAGTGCCAACAACATTTTCCTTCACAACCGCTTCCACATAGTGTATCAGATATAGAAATATTCACAAGGTAGCACCTTACAATAACGATTATGTACATAGTATTATGAATTGATTAAGATACATGAATAAATGTAAAACCTTATAAATTTTATTTCAGGAATAGCGAAAAATACTTTCCGGATTTTTTACTTTAAGTCAAGTGTAAATTAGAAAAACTATATCCAAGGACATTCCAGCCGTATCCCTCCCATCAATTATTCAAATCTAATGCATCCTTTACAATATTATCCACTACGTACTAATTCTAGCCTGTTGAACGGCCGCGTAGATGTACCCTTTGCTATCTCGTATTGTAAGTTCCGCTGTGGAATTAAGTTTAAGTGTCAGAGTTGAAAGGAGCTACATGCTGGGAGTTAATTTCCCTATCCCGCCTCCAACACATACACTTTTTGTAGAAGCTTTTAAAGACCGCCCAGAATTCTTGGCATTCCGTGAAGAACGATTACAAATTATAAACAAACGTTATGACAATAATTCTGTCAGGAACTCAACTGAGGACTGACATTGCTATTATGATTTGATGTCTTATTGTTATAAACTGGAGGTCACAGTGTGTGTGTGTGTGTGTGTGTGTGTGTGTGTGTGTGTGTGAGTGTGTGTGTGTGCATATGCATATATGTGTGAGCGTGTTTATTTTAGGAAACAAATGTAAGAATAGTGACGGAACATTTTTACTGAATACTGAGAGTAGATTGAAATTCATTGTAAAATTCTTGTTGGCTAGGA
>NC_068982.1:130174890-130180357 GCF_001194135.2 Octopus bimaculoides
TATATATATATATATGGATATGTCGAAAGAGAAAGAGAGAAATAGTGTGCGTACTGCTATGTATGAGTGTAAGAGAAGCTGAGATAGAGAGACAGAAAGAGAAAAAAGAATGTTGTTTGTAAGAGTGAGAGAGTGAGAGTGCGAGAGATGAGAGCTTTTGTGTGTCTCTGTAAGTGCATGTGTGTGAGTGAATCCAGGTATAGCTGAGTGCCTCTGTAGTTGTAAGGACTAGAGTTCGGTCCTACAGCATGATAACATGTGAAAATGTTTTTTATCATAACCTCAGACCGACGCAAAGCTTATGAATGAAATGTGTTAAGCCTGTCGGATGGGATGTAAAGAATCATGGTCACCCACTTTACCACCTGGCTAAAGTTTTTAAAATGCAAGAAATTAATGTTATTTATAAGAACCAATAAAACGGTTTTTATATATTCATTCAAACTGCTAGACATGGCAGCTAAAGCTAAATTCTCTTCAGACCACATCTTACTTTACTGTCTTAAATAATGTGAAAAAACACATTGGATAATATACTCCTTAATACATTGTCTGAACACAAAGTGGGGAGGATGCCATGGCTGGAACGCTTAGTGATAAATCAATTTCATCAATGCTGGTGTAGTGTTAAAAAACTACAGCAACAACAAATGCAGCATCCGTAACAGCAGCAGTAGCAGCAGTAGAAGCAGCTGCAGTAGCAGCAGCTGCAGTAGCAGCAGCAGCAGCAGCAGCAAAGGCAGCAGCAGCAACAACAACTACAACAACAACAACAACAGCAATACCAATATTTATGTCTGAAACTTTTGCAAAAAATGTAGAGCAAGAGGTTAGTTCCAGTTGAAGGCCTATCTTCTCAGTAATGTTGCCAATGGCTTTTAAGAGAGTCATATACATCACAACATCCCATTTATGGTGCTCTCAAAATGAATAACTAAATGTCTTAAATACGTTGCTGTTGTTTAACACCAGACCAGTAATAACCAAACAGACCTATAACCGAAGATGCTCTATCCAGGGCTATCCCGTCTTTCTCTTGCAAATTATATATCCAGGACTATTCAATGCGTCCCTTTCGTTTTAAGACAAGACGTCATTTGAGGGAGATTAGGCTGAGTTTTCATGCTGATCGAGCGACTATATAGAGGTTCCTTCGTTGGCAGGAAATATCTGATATTTGGTGTTGGGGGGGGGGGCACAACTGGTACTTAATTTATCGACCCCGAAAGGATGAAAGGCAAAGTCGACCTCGACGGAATTTGAGCTCAGAACGTAAAAGACAGACGAAATACCGCTAAGTATTTCGCCCGGCGTGCGAACGTTTCTGCCAGGTCGCCGCCTTAGCTACTATTACAATAGATTAGGTAAAGTAAGCTTTGCGAAAATATACAAACTTCTCGTTCTCGATAATGTCGCACAGTAGGGATCAATTAGAGAGGCTTTATTTACTCGAGTATATCATATAATTTCTTTACTTTTTTTTTGTTTTTGGCTATTCATATAGACAGAGTAATTTATTGTTCTTTATTTCTCACTAAATCAAGGAAAAACTCTACTGTACAGTAATATGAAGTTTTTTTTGCATACATTATTCTTCATACATTTTGATATAGGATTGATTTCATCATCTTTAATTTGCTACCTAAATGTTCAGAAAAAGGTGTAGAGGGCTTTTGCTTGGGGTATAATATTTATTGAATAGTGCAAAATGCTTAGCGGCATTTCGTTCGTTTTCACGTTCTGAGTCAAGATTCCACTGAGGTCGACTTTAACTTCCACCCTTTCGGGGTCGATAAATTAACACTTGGTAGAATTCCTGATAAAGATGATTCTCTGAAAGAGACTGACGTAAGAAATTCCGTTTTATGATTTGATACATAAAATTATTGCAGGATTGACGGTACGTTTTGATATTATTTCTTTTGGAAATATCCCACATCTGGAAAATATTTCTAAAAGAAAACGAAAAAGTTTAAGTCCCACTAATATCTTGTTGATCTTAAGGATGAAACTTTTGCACTAGAAAAACAATATTTATCGTTGATACTTCAAGCAAAATTAAAAAAAACCCAGAACTGAAAACTTCAGAATTGTTAAATTTAATATTTGCCTATAATCTTTTTGAGACATTTCCAAATATTTGAGTTTGAGAATAATGTTGGCAATTCCAGCTACGGTAGCATCAGAAAGATCTTTTAGCAAACTCATATAAAAATCTTTTTAAAGTCTGCCAGTCTACCATGTCTACCATGTCTCAAACTCGGCTTGTTGATTTGGAAGGACTGAGTATTGATTCAAGCTATGTCATTCTGATGTACAGGGAACAGAATATTTACAAAAGCTTACTAATGGTCATATTAAGAAATCAGTCATCATGTTCGATTATTCTTTTATAATCATGAACCAAAAATTGTATATTTTATCCATATTATATCATAATTATATTTCCCACAAAGAAAGGATAACTACAGCTTTAAATTTTTGTGTTACATGATTAAGTTTATTGAAAAGAAATGTTGAGAATTTAAGTTCTAAACGGATCTTTAAAATCAATATTCAGAGAAAGTCCCTAATGCAAAACAGTCTTCTCCGAATTGTAAACTTTCTCTTGGAAGCTTCGCTGGCAGGGTATATTCTGTCTGAAAATATCTATAAGTGAACGGCATCGATAAAATGCTTTACTAAGAGCCAACGAGGGAGACTCTACGCAGTCTCTCAATCTGCTAGAACAGGAGTGTTAGCATAGGGCCAGCAGTAATGTATAGTACGGCATCCGACTCATTTTTAAAAATGTTACCTAATTTTTAAATATTCCGTAAACTATGTATCGTCAACGAGCGTTCAGAGTCAGAGCCACTTAAGAGTCGCTTCAATTCGTAATATCGATTTCAAATTTTGGTACAAGGCCATGAGTTTCGGGGGAGGGGGTAAATCGATTACATCGGCCTCAGTACTTGACTGGTACTTATGTTATCAAATTCGAAAGGACGAAAGGATAAGATGATCCTGGTCGTGTTTGAACTCAGAACGTAAAGACGGACGAAATGTCGCTTAGCCTTTTAACCGGCGTGCTAACGATTCTGCCAGCTCGTCGCCTTGTTTTATTTAGTAATATCAGTGTGCTTTACGAAATCTTTCATCCGAACCAATAAAGAAGTTTATGGATTCACATACTAGAATATCTATCTATTACCCCTTCCCCTTGTCGATACACGCTGAGCCAAACATGTTCTTTTTATATTCCTTTTCATTTTTTCTTATATTTTCTTTCATTAATTAATTAATTAATTAATTAATTAATTAATTAATTAATTTATTTATTTATTTGCAGATCTACGCAGCTATCTGTCCAAATGGATTAGGGTGATATGAACGAAGTTAAAAGACTTTGCTGTTGAAACAGTGTAAGCCTTCTGCAAAGCATTGGTCTTCTCAAGAATTCTAAGCATTCATTCGAATAATTTCTTTCTCTGTTCTTACTCTAAGGACATTTACTTAATTGGTCTGTATATATACCATATCGAGATTTCCCCACACGTTCCTACACACAAACTATACTTGCGTTGCTTTACTGTTAGCAAAGATATTATAATGTACCTTAAACTCTATTCACTTACTGCTTTATGAATAAGGATTTTAGGAGTGCTTGTCCCTATCTGACCCACGTGATCTAGTTTATGCTTCTATATGTCCCAAAAAACCCAAAGACGACAAAAACAATACTTTTCTGAGATCGATTCATTTGTACGACAAGATTTCATGTTGTGGTGGGCAAACTAAATGTGTCGAAACTAAGAGACTGTTTGCTTGAAAATTGTTTATCATCAGGAAGTCTCTGGCAGGGAAAACATGTCAGTAGTGTTGTTCCTTGTTGAGTGACGAAGAATTCATGATGTACATGCTGACAATAAGAAAACAAAGTAAGAAAAAGAAGCTACAAGTACTAACAAGAACAACAACGGCGACGACAACAACATCGATAGAATAATTAAAGGACAACAACAAGAAGAACAAATGCAACAATTTCTTAAATGCCTTCAAGGTCTTGTGATCTGTGTGAGGTCAGTTGTGTCACAGCTATGTATGTGGCTTGACCTTCATCTAAAGTAGGAAGTTGTCGGCGGTTTCACTTCAGAGAAGAACGTTACTTGCATGGACACATATGTATATGCACATACAAACTGACACATACACAAACAGACACATACGCGCGTAAACATTCATACATATAAAGGCAAAAAACACGCGTTTATGTTCACATAGTTCTACACCCACAAGTACGCATTCAGCCACCCACACGCATTTGTGTGTGTGATTGAGTGTTTGTGCACGAGCATGTGTGTGAGTGTGTGTGTATGTGTATGTGTGTGTGTGTGTGTGTGTGTGTGTGTGCGTGTGTGTGTGTAAACACATATGATGTGCAGCTACGTTGCTCACATTTTTGGTGGTGAGGTTGACTGACACACAACTCTTGAGTGCTTAGTAATAACTTCAAGCACTGTATATGAGTCGAGGGCAAAGGTTATTCGTCTCTTCTCTAACATTCCCTCTCTTATTGCAATGACAAAGAAATATTTTGTTGTTGTTTAGCCCCGGGTCAATTTTGGCCGAAAAAATCTTTGGCCAAAGACATTCCAGCCTTGACTAACCTGTCATTTGTTTTTTTAGGCACGGTATATTTAAGACATTACCCAATGTTTTCTTCCTTTCTGGATGCTACGTCTTGGCTCAGAGAAGTAATTTATTACCGAACTTCCCATAATTTCAAAAGCTGTTATTGAATGTTATTCAGGCCAACTCAGTATAAAATACAGTTGTGTTAAAGATGGGATAATCATGGCTGCAGTACCTTTGATCAGGCTGGCTTAGGGGCTAGAAACAATGATAGCTTTTAACTTCTAAATTTAATACAAAAAAGCAGGCATATTTACTTATTTTACATTCGTCCTGGTAGACGTCAGTTTTATGTCTGCATATGTGCATATGTATATGTGTATATTTATGTATATGTATACATATATATATATATATATATGTATGTATATATATGTATTATGTATGTATATATATATATATATATATATATATATATATATATATATATATATATATATATGCATGTCTGATTTAATATTTCCTACAGCTTCAGATATATTCCACTCGAAGGAACCTATTTGGTCTCATTAAAAAGAGAAGTCAAACAATTACGTCCACTTACAAAAAAAATTATCTCCTGCACTCGACATTTTATCTTTTGCTGCCACACATCTCTCTCTTCCACAGACCTCATCCAATCTTGCCCCCACTCTTCCTCGATTGAAGAAGCCGACTTCTAATCATTTTTTGATTAGATTACCGTAAGCTTCAGCTGAGTCTGTAGGTCCGTAGGGTACATACACACACACACACACACACACACACACACTCTCTCTCTCTCTCTCTCTCTCTCTCTCTCTCTCTCACACAC
>NC_068982.1:130180367-130183018 GCF_001194135.2 Octopus bimaculoides
CACTCTCTCTCTCTCTCTCTCTCTCTCTCTCTCTCTCTCACACACACACACACACATCTAAAATTTGATAACAGTGGCGTAATTTCACTGATTTAAGCAAGTAAAGAAATACAGACATAAAGTGATTAATGTATAAATTTCTCGTATGTATGCATGAATGTCTGCATATGTATGTATGTATGTATGTATGTATGTATGTATGTATGTATTTTTGCATATATGTGTACGTACGAGTATGTGTGTTTCTGTCTATGCGTTTATGTGCGCACATCTGCTTTTGTATTCCTGCGTACAGGAAGTTGTATTTAAATGCGCAAAACTACTCCGTATACACTTGTACGTATATCGTATACATACATGCACTTGCTTGACTTAATGGCGACTTAGTTAACAACGATATGCGCAAGATGGACATTCGTCCACATGTTGATACTATTGAAAATCCTTGTTATGCATATACATCTTTGGTGTACAGAAGTCTATTCTACGCAGCGTAGCCGAGTGGTTACACAATTTGCTTCGCAATCATGAGAGACAGATTTCGATCTCACTGCGTGGCATTTTGAGCAAGTAACTTTTACTTCAATCTTGGTCTTGTGAGTAAAAATTGAGCGGAAATTGTGACGGGTGGATTATTCATTATTTCAAAGATCCAGTCTCGTTACATGAAGTTCCGGTCTCGTACTCACTACAGTGCATCTTAGGCAAGTGTCCAAGGTTTGTTAGTGAAGCTGGATAGACAGAAACTCTGCAGAAGAACGAGGATTGGAATCTACTTGTAATTCAAAAGTCCAACCTTGACACACAGTATCACTGATTCTGTTTGTGAATTACGTTAATTGTTTATATGTCTATGGAATGCTCAATTACTTACAGTCTAGTTCAATGTGCAGATAACTCAGTTGATTGAATAGTGGAATACTCTCAACCCACGAAGATCCATTTACTAATATATTTTTGTTTCCTTCGTGAAATTAATAGGCCATCAACGTTATCACTCGTCCGCAAGAAATAGGAGCCAAAATTTTCAAATCACACTCAGCTAGTCTTTAAAAATCCCAGCAATAATAAACATACACCTAGAAAAAAATTAGCAGCATAACTGATACATACGAAATGTGTACAACACATTTCATCAATTGTATAAATGTAAATATCGCCGGCTTCCCCTCGAATTTCGAACCGCGATTTACATATCTCAATAACTAAGTTATTGCTATGTTGAGCGTTGAACTAAGGTCGCAGCATAGCAATAACTTAGTAATTATGCTTTTTAACTTCAGAATAGATTTTTTAGTTAAAAAAATGAAAAATTTTCCAAAAAGGGACTTCGTTAAATACTAAGTTCTTTCTGTGAAGCTTAATACATTCTTCTTCTTCTGCTTGTTGTTGTTGTTGTTGTTGTTGTTGTTGTTGTTGTTGTTGTTGCTGCTGCTGTTGTTGTTGTTGTTGTTGTTGTTGTTGTTGTTGTTCTTCTTCTTCTTCTTCTTCTTCTTCTTCTTCTTCTTCTTCTTCTTCTTCTTCTTCGCCGCCTCCTTCCTCGGCTACTGCTGCTTAAAAAATCAAACACCAAGAACCCATTTAAAATATTCTTTTAGGGCTGCTACTACCTACTACCAAGCCTTCACAAGAGTAAAAGAGAGACAGAGCCAGATAGAAAAAGGGAAAATGCCCCTTGTGTTTGAAAACTATGGAAATATTAAAAAAAAACATTTCATTTAAATTTTCCACAATTTAATTGTTTTTCATGCTTTACTCTAAGTTGAAAAAGTCGCAAAGACTGAAACCGGCATCCATATGGCAAAGGTCTGTTTGATCATGGTCACATTTTCAAGAGAACATGTGTTGTAATCATATTATGCGCAGTAAGACTACGTGTGTTTACATTCACATAATAAATCATGTAAAATACAATGTAGTGTTATTTTAAATTAATATCTTTAAAATATTTTCGTCCAGCACCCTACTGCTTCTGCTACATCGCCTTCTTCACAACTCTAAACGATGTCAGGCAAACACAGTAAGAATCATTTTTGGCCTCTTAAAGCTTTATGGAAGCAAATTGGCAGAGTCGCTACAGCTTTGGAAAAAAAGCCACGGGTTCTTTGTTCCGTCTCTCTGCGACCTTAGTTCAATTTCCGCCGTTCGTCCTTTCGGAATCGATAAAAACAATCTACCCGACTAGGGTATAGGATTGTTCTGGTTCATTATTTTCTGAGTTCATCTTTTGCAGAGATATCTGCTCGGGTGAGAGACTTAATTCATCTCCTGGTTTAATACCACCACCTAGCACCTTGGCTGGCTTCAGCGGAGTTCACTTTGTTGCAAGCATTAGGGCCAGATATCTGGTTTGAGGATGCCTTTCTCCATACCTTTCACATTGGAGGTTTTGTGAAGAGTCACGGGCTCTACTTTCACTCCTGATACTACACACACGCACGCCGTGATCTCGTATAGGCTTTCTCGTGGAGTCGTTGTAATAGTTATTTATTGTTGTTTAACCCCCAAATAAGCTTTGATTGAACAGACTTATGGTCAAAGGTATTCAAACAACGACTACCCAATCTAATATTCAGGAATAATGTATCTTGGAATACATAGTCCAGGGTGATCATTTTTATGACTGTAGTATATATATAGATCGGAAGAGC
>NC_068982.1:130183645-130188025 GCF_001194135.2 Octopus bimaculoides
TCCATAATATTATTGTTGTTATTTGTATTTTTATCAAATGATGATGAAGATGATGATGATGTTTCGTCTATCTTGCTCTTGTTTATCGATACAACTGTTGTTGTTGTTGTTGTTGTGACTTTCCTGACTGGGTCGTATTGTTCTTGTTGTTGTTCTTGTCGTTGCTTCTGATAATAATCGTGAAGTCCTGTTAATGTCGTCGTTGTTTTCCCTGTAGTGGTCGTTGCGTTGGCAGAGAAAGAAGTGGGAGAAGAAGAAGAAATAGTATTATTATTATTATTATTATTATTATTATTATTATTATTATTATTATTATTATTATTAGTATTATTATTATTATTAGTAGTAGTAGTAGTAGCAGCAGCAGTAGCAGTAGTAGTGATGATGGTGATGGTGGTGGTGGCATTGATGCCGCTGCTGGTGGTGATGTTCGTGGTGGTAGTAGTGACAGTAGTAGTAGTAGTAGCATTAGTAGTAGTAGTAGCATTAGTAGTAGCAGCAACAGTAGTAGTAGTAGTAGTAGTAGTAGTAGTAGTAGTTATTCTTGTTGCATCTATTTGTTATCACAGTAGTAGACCTTGTAGTGTCTGTTTTCCTAACTGGGTGTTCCTGATGCTGCTGCTGCTGTTGTTTTCATTGTTATTCTGACCTTTGTTGTTGTTACTGTCGTTATTGTTGTTGTTGCTGTTGTTTTCTAATAGTAGTAGTAGTAATAGTAGCAGTAGTAGTAGTAGTTGTAGTTGTAAATTGACTAATTCATCAACCAACAATAGTGCCTATTTATCAGTGGCCAGACAGACGCTACTACTACTACTACTACTACTACTACTACTACTACTACTACTACTACTACTACTACTACTACTGCTGCTGCTGCTGCTGCTGCGACTACTACTACTACTACTACTACTACTACTACTACTACTACTACTACTACTACTACTACTACTACTACTACTAACTCAACCGCTATTATACTGATGAAATAAATGGCTTGCTAAACTCTAAACTGAAAATAAATGAGAATCTAAGTATTTTTTCGCGATAAGCCACTCCCGGTAGTTGTCTTCAATCAATTAAAAAACAAACAGTGTTAAAGAGGCCTCACACTATAAAATAACAGACTTCATTCAATTAACACCGAATGAAGTTGTTAAAGGGTCTTTAAACTTACCATTAAAGAGGTTTTGAAAAGAAGTGATTTGTTTTCCTTTCTACCCAATCTATCTATCTATCTATCTATCTATCTATCTATCTATCTATCTATCTATCTATCTATCTATCTATCTATCTATCCTTTACCAAGAATCACATTGACAGTGCCTTCGGTGTTTAGGCCAGTGAAGTCACCATTGGACTGTCCGATGACGGCTTAGCTAGCCGAAACTTCGAAGACGTTGACGATACTATTCATGTCAAAGAATTATAAATTTCTACTCAACAGGCGTGGCTGTGTGGTAAGAAGCTTGCTTCCTTACCACCTGGTCCCGGGTTCAGTCTCACTGCGCGGCACCTTAAGCAAGTGTCTTCTACTGTGGCCGACCAAAGCCTTGTGAGTGGATTTGGTAGATGGAAACTGAAAGAAGCCCATCGTATAATATATATATATATCGAGGGGGTACCCAAACGAAACCGGAATTTTGCAATATTATTTTATTAACTTAGTTTTACATGTTTACACTTTTACTGCCTTCAAAGCGTTCTTCATTTGAAGAAATGCATTGGTCCAGGCGCGTTTTCCTGTATTCGAAGTAGTGCTGGAACTCTTGCGAAGTGATGCCTTTTAACGCTTTCGTCGATTTTTTTTTCCACCTCTTCCACATCTGCAAATTCCGTAGCACTATCTTTCGTCACTAGTGATGACCTTCAAAAAAGGTCCGGATCAACTTCCAACTGTTCTTTCAGTTCACGACGTGCATTCAGTCACGACTCTTTTTGATCTTCCGCTGAATTTTTTTTCATTCGCGATTCCTCTCTCAAGAATCGTTGACAGGAGCCCCAGGACATACTAGCCACATCAACAAATTCGTCAATTGTTCGGTGATGGTCCTCCAAGATCAGTTCATGAATTTTCATAATGCTTTCATTCGTTTGGGAAGTCGACGGCTACCCTGAACGAGTTTAGTCTTCAAGTGACAAGTGACCATTCACAAAGTGTGAAAACCACACATAAACTTGTGTATTGCTCATGGCAGCATCCTTGTAAGCTGTTGGAAGCATGACAACTGTTTCAGCGGTTGTTTTTCCCAGCAGAAGACAGAATTTCACGGAAGCACGCTGTTCCTTCGTTTCATTCAACGCAAAAATCAACGAACAGGGGAGAAGCACTGCAAAACAAAGACGCACCACGTAGCAATACGACCTCACCGGACGACGCTTATCGACATACTCATACTTGAAGGTCGCATCAAGTGGCCTCTTGTGCGGGAAGCCTGAACTACAACGGGCTTGTCCTACAGAGAACGTTTCCGGTTACTTTTGGGTACCTCCTCGTATATATTTATGGAAAATGAGATTCTTTCTAGATATACTATGTCTGTATGAAAGGTTTTTGTTTATCTATCTATCTATCTATCTATCTATCTATCTATCTATCTATCTATCTATCTATCTATCTATCTATCTATCTATCTATCTATCTATAAACATACACAGATACATCTATTGGTCAACCCTGATTGAGAAAGCCTATGATGGTTTGTAATATTCATAGAAAATTTCATAGAAATTTTCATAGAAAATTTACTCTGTACTTTTAGGTAGTATAATCCGACACTGGAAACATGCTGTCGTTACTCTTCTCATACGCCTCATAGAGTTTATATTGAGAGAAATCTGAAGCCAGTTCTAACAGCCTGGATCTCTTATACAGCATTGTGAAAATAATTGCAATTTTCAGATCTGTCTTTTAGCAATGATCATTTTTATTCTTGGAACAAAATTTAATAAGCTAATATAATAATGATCTTAATTTCCAGACTAAAAGTAACGTTTTCCAACACTATACAATAGCTATTACAATGTGAAACACTTTTTAATTATGTAAGCCATGTATAGAGCGTCCTAATGTTAGAGAACGGGCTGAAACGAACTAAATACTTGTTAATAGTCAGATCAATCCTACTACGTTATAAGTTGAAATCCTCACAGCCAACTTAGGTTTTATTGCTAGACAGTTTGATAAAATATGTATCAATAATGTAAAATAGTCGTTGTAAAAACATTGATATATTGAAACTTGGCAAATTTCGTGTCTATAATCGATTAAATTGACATCAGTGTATTATTGTCAAAACAATAATAATTTCTAAGGCGGCGAGCTGGCAGAATCGTTAGCACGCCGGGCGAAATGCCTAGCGGTATTTCGTCTTCTGTTACATTCTGAGTTCAAATTCCGCCTTTCATCCTTTCGAGGTCGATAAATTAAGTACCAGTTACACACTGGGGTCGATGTAATCGACTTAATCCCTTTGTCTGTCCTTGTTTGTCTCCTCTATGTTTAGCCCCTTGTGGGCAATAAAGAAATAAAAATAATAATAATTTCTGTTAATGACACAAGGCCAGCAATTTCGGGGTAAGGGGCTGGTCGATTACTTCGACCTCAGCGCTTCACAAATACTTTTATCGACTCCCAAATGATGAAAGCCTTAGTCGATCTCAGCAGAATTTGAACTCAGCACGTAAAGACGGACGAAATGCTGTTTAGCACAAGACCAGCAATTTTGATAGGAGAGGATTAGTCGATGCCATCAAATCAAAGGCTTGACTGGTACTTTATTTCATCGACCTCGAAAGAATGAAATATAATGGTTTCTGATTTCGGTGCAAGGTCAACGATTTTGTGAAGAGTGGGGTTAGTTGATACCATCAACCTCAGTGCCTTACTGGTACTTTATTTTATTGTATTAATGAAAGGCAAAGTTGACCTCAGCGAAATTTGAAATTCGAACAAAAAAAGTCAGATCATATACTGCAAAGCATTTTTCTGACGATTCTAACGAAGGACACGAGAAAATGAAATAATGTATCAGGCATCGATCATCTTAGATCAAGGAATCAATATCTGGGCTTTTAACTAAATTCACCCAGGTCAATTAGGATCACTGCTTTGTTCAAATTCTAGTGTTTTATATATTAACTTATACGTGTCATAAGTTAGACAGTTTGTGAGTAGGTCAGTAGCACATTAATAAATGCGGTCATCACTTCTAGCCCCACTTACCTCCAGCCATCAGGCCCCGCTTTTGACCATATCCTTTTCCTCTTCCTTATCATTTTCCCTTGCTTCAACTTCCTCCCTACTCTCTCTCTCTCTCAACATACATACATACATACATACATACGTATGTATATATATATATATATATATGTATATATATA
>NC_068982.1:130190361-130196520 GCF_001194135.2 Octopus bimaculoides
TATATAAGGTATGTTAGAGGTGTTTAAACCCTCTAAGGGATAGATGTCTCCAAAGGCACTCCTGGTAATTATCTCAATAAGTATGGTCCTTGGTATGAGATATACGACAGCAGGTAATTAAAAAGGTAAGCCGTAGTTTAATGTATATATACACGATAAGAAAATGGAGGAAAAACAACAGCGAGAAGTATGTCTTTGGTGTTAAAAAGCCATTATTTAATTAGCTAAGCAAGGTGAGAGTAAGAGTGAATTTACAGCTGTTTCTGTGTACCATGCTGAGGTAAATATGTATTTACCTCGTTGCAAATGGTAGACATCATCAGAACGAAGAAGGCAGAGATAGACTAAGAGGAGAATAGAGCGAAAGATAGAGGGAGAAACCGGAAAAGAAAATGTTCAATGATTCGAAAGTCTTACATTTTAGTTAGGTTCAAAGTTCAGTAAATCCATTGTGAAGTAGATGAAGAATAGAAGTTGGTTGAATCTGTCTCGTAATTAATTATTAGCATGACTTCCACGTATTTGCCTGTTCGGTTAGTTGACCGCCGGCGTAATCTGAGGGAGTTATCCTTAATTAGGGATATCCGGTGTGGTTATTAGGACCTATGAGTCACTAACTTGTAGGTTGTAGGTAGTTCGTATATTTACAAAGGAAGCCGTAAATAAGTGTAAAATTTATAGCTAGCATCGGTACGATTTAGCGTGTAAATAGACAAAGTATCGGAATACAAATATAATATCTACAAAAATGGGCTTAGAAAAGATATCTCATTATAGGAGTGGAGCCACTCATCTATTGCTTGCTCTCCTATCTATTGCACCAAAAGGATTCGTAAAATAGCACCTATTAATGCTTCGTGGATAAGTTGTCATTATTGATTCTTTTCATATCACGTAAGTACCGCCGACAATTTAGCTGGTAGCTAACTCTCTGTAATAGGGTAATCCTAACAAGAGTCTAGCAGTTCATTAAGAAATTCTTTTAAGCTTAGAACTTAGAGCAAGCGTTTTTGCACCACAAGCCAGTTTCATGTATGATGATTTTCCCACAGACCGAGGGATCACGCACGTAACAAAGCACAGTAAAGTGCATAATATATAATTAAAATATTACATATATAATATTAAATGTTACATGTATGATACATATGCAATGCAGAAACTGCCTATTGATGGAAATAATTAATAAAATAGAAAAAAAAGAGAAAATTATTCTTTCTGTGCAGCCGGTACCAAATGATTCGCGGCCTGTACTGGTCCATGACCCGTTGGTTAGGTACGCCTTACTTAGGATACACCAGAATCTCTGCATTAATTAACTATAACGAAAATAGTTCAAATTTATGTAGTCGCTGTGGAGTATTCAACGGTACACATGCCCATTATTTGACGGCAACTCTGAATGAGAAAGAGGGATACTTTCAAGAAATTAAGGATTTTTAGATTAATTCTCAAGCAAACATTAAAAGACAATCTGATTGGAATAATTATGAACACGTGTTCTTCCTTCAACAAGCATCATCACCATAGCATTGTGCTCGCCTTCGAACCAGATTTAGACATTTGATATAGATTTGTGTCATAGCGCCTTTATATTTCTTTTAAGAAGTTCCCAAGCATTTTTGAGTATAATACCTGAATTAAGTGGACGAAATTGTGCTGAAAGCCTCCCACACACACAAAGGAGGAAAATAGATTTAGAAGTTCAGACAAAATAAATAGAACTAAAAACATGAGTATCGATATATTTAATATTTTTAATCGAAAGAGAGGCGTAAGGAATGCATAAGATGTTGCATATATTTACAGGGTGTAAACAGACCCATACAACGATTTCAATTATTCTTTAAATATTTGAAACAGCTGTAAAGACTTATATACATACTGTAAATGTATATGTACCACCTTATAAATGCATCTCTTACGCCTATAATTGTTTCCTCTTCTTTTCTCTTTGATATCCGCTCGAACTTTATTTTTTAATTCTATCCAACTCACCTATCTCTGGAGTACTTTATCCTATTTAAAGAAGTTACAGTCAAAACAATTCGATAAAAAAAAAAGGTATCGGTCTTTCACAATAAGTTCGATTACATCGACCACATGTCACTCCATAAAAATCTGTCCTTGTTCTGAAACAGGTGGATAGCGGTAAGTACGTTGGCTCCATTGAAATTTCAAACACTAATTCCTTTTGTGAATGTGCGCGCTTGTAGGCGTGAACAACTCGTGTGAGAGAGTGTGTGCGTGCGCGCGTATGTATGCATGCGTGTATGGCTCTGCGTGTGTGTACGTGTGTGTGCATCCGTATGTGTGTGAGTACGTGTGTGCATGCGTGTGCGTGTGTGTACGTGTGTGCGTGTGTGTGTATGTGTGTGTGTATGAGAGAGAGAGAGAGAGAGCGAGAGAAAGAGAAAGAAAGAGATAGCGCGTGTTTCTGTTAGTGGGTACGTTTGGTACGTTTCTGTTAGAGGGTACGTATATAATGTGTGTGTGTATGCGTGTGTGTATGAGTACATGTGCGCGTGCATGTGTGTGTACGTGTGTGCACGTGTGTTGTGCGTGTATATGTGTGTTTGTGTGTGTGTGAGTGTGTGTATGTGTGTGTGCGTGTATATGCGCTCCAGTTTGTTATGTTTTGGTAGTGTTAGCAGTCCTGTCCCAGATTTTGGGCGTCGACGCTTCCTTATCACTTTCGACTTGCTCCTGGAGTGGGTGGATGTGGCGGCGGCTGTCGAAGGATGGCAGATAGATACGTTTTACTCATTTTACACCTTTTCTTTATACCGATTCCATCCCATCCGAAACCTGGTTTTTCAATACTGATTCACCTTGTGTAGAGTATATTTACCCTGAAC
Organism: Octopus bimaculoides; assembly: GCF_001194135.2. Taxonomy (NCBI): domain Eukaryota; kingdom Metazoa; phylum Mollusca; class Cephalopoda; order Octopoda; family Octopodidae; genus Octopus; species Octopus bimaculoides. The sequence continues at coordinate 130,193,220 of NC_068982.1, forward strand.
GCTGTTTCTCCCAGACATTTGAAGGGAGGCACCGATGTAAAAAAAAAAAAAACAAGGCAACAAGAACCAATGATAATGTATGCTAAGACAAAATAAAATAGCACACGCACACGCACGTTCCGCACGCACACACACGCCCGCACGCACACACACAAACACACGCTCACTCTCTCTCTCTCTCTCTCTCTCTTACACACGCACTCACACTCATACTGCCAACGAAATGTAAATGTAGAAACACTGATGAATGACGTGGCAACAACAAACTACACATTTTACTATGATGTTTATATAAATTGAGATAAAAGACCGTTGTTTGAAGAACACAGTTCAAACAGTACTAGAAAGTATACTGTATTTCTAGTTGTGACTGTTCTGCACTCTTTTGCATTGCGAGGGCTGCACTTATATATATATATATGTATAACTGCTTACACACAATGATTCATATACACACGATTGGCGTAATGGCTACCACATTTGTCTATCAGTAATAGCTGCATTGCTCGGATAAGGAAGTTTGTCATTATTTTTCTCATTTGAATAGTTGCTTTACACATGTCTTTTATTTACACTATTTCTTAAAAAAAAGTCTTAGTTAAACACACACACACACTTTCTCTCTCTCTCTCTCTCTCTCTCTCTCTCTCTCTCTCTCGTATGTGTGAGTGCGTGCGAGCGCGCACACACGCAAACCCACAAAAACACCCTTGAATAGGCTTATATACATTACATACGTACATACATAATACATACATTCATATATATAAATATATAAGTATGCCTATTGAAGGGCATTTGTGTATGTTTGCGTGTGCGCGCGCGCACGCACATGAAACTGTGTAATTAAGACTGTATACACGCATACACACACATACGAGGTCTGATCAATAAGTGTCCAGACTGGTGCTGTAAAAACAAAACAACACGTACCAATTTGGCATTTAATCTCCTTCAAAGAAGTTCCCTTCGGAAGCCATATACTTAATCCAGCGCTGTTTCCATTGATGGAAGCATTCCTGGAACTCGTTTTCTGGGATAATCAGTAGCTGCCTCGTCGCATTCACTTTGATTTCGTCGACGTCCTGAAATCTTCTTCCTTTCAAGCGGGAATTGATTTTTGGAAAGAGGAGAAAACTGCAAGGGGTGAGATCTGGAGAATACGGTAGCTGTCGGACCTGGGGAATGCTGTGCTTTGCCAAAAACTGGTGCACAGGCTGCGCTGAATGTAGAATAATTCAACAGAGAGGGGTCCAAAGTCTATGAGACAGCTGCTCAATCTGGAGAAGGTAGTACCCTGCAGTTCATCAAAAGTTATTTGTCCATATGCTTGCGTTTGCTGAAAATTTCAGATCTGGAACTAAGTCGTGTGGTGGAGTTCTTGGTTCTAAAAAGAATGTGCGATCTTTCAGCATAAGTTGCATTTCTTAGATCTATTTACGTATGGCATCGATTTCTCTACGATTCTCCACTTCATTATATGTGGTGTAGTCTGTCTTCAAACGCCATATGTAGCTAACCAGCTTAGTAGCTTTACTTTGGTCGATGTGCCAGAAAGAAAACTGATGGTGTGCAACAGCGTCTTTATAATTGCCTTCACATAATCCGATGTAATTTTTCTTTTCAGTTACGTTACCTTGAAGCGTTGATTTGACTTCTGCCTCATACGTGCCTGGTCAAGTGGGCGAGCTTCAGAGTCTCGACAGTTACAACTGGGAGTGAAACTCTTAGCGAGGTTTATGAATGTTATTGTTCTTCATATGGAGGCATTAGATGTGTGACAGTTTTATCGAGCATCTATTAAAAATCTTGTATTTATAGTCTACTGGGAAATGTTTGCCTAAAAGAGCCAGGAATTTCATGCCTACGTTAGTTTTAACATTTAAGGAGAAGGGATAGGGGTCAAGCATATTATTTTCCTAAGCTTATTTTTAGGTTTCATATTTTTAATTGAAAGCTGTAATATATCTTATCTTTGAAGCCACCGTTAGGTAGGGCATTGTTGTAGTAAGGGGCTGCCTTGTCAAAATATTTATTTTGAAGAGGAGAGATTAGGTATCTTATTACTGATGTTAGTGATCAGGTCATTAGACACAATAGATAGGGGCGACAGGACTGGTTAGTGTGAAATGCTGGGCTCAAGTTTTCCGAGGGAAAAGTGTTTCTTCCGAGGACATATAATCTGCTATCATGTAACTGATTATCTCTTCGAACTTGCCGAAATCCAGTAATGCGTACCAAATTTAAGGATTCGTGTTAATCTGAAAAGCTTTTCGTAAAAAACTAACTAAAAATAATTTCAAGTGAATTTCAATCAACTTAATTTCATCTAGCTGTTTATATTCTATTGTTGCCTCGGAAAACAACCTTCCAAGAATATAGAATGTATAAATTTTAAGTGTACTTAAAAGGGTACAGTTATTGGCTGTCTGTCACATTAAAAATGAAAAAGAAAACCATAGTTATCTCTCGTGACGATCTATAACTCGGAAGGTTTAAGAAAAAATATATATACTGAACATGAAGGCGCGTGATCCCGTGGGTAGGTTCAGATTAGCTCTCATCTGAAGCTTTGATTAAAAGCATTCTAGCCATATCCACCTCGTCTTTGTTAGATATCGTGAACTACATTACCCAATGCGTTCTTCCAAGATGTGAATTGAAAGAAATTCAGTTGTTTTTTTTTTTCTTGCAGGTAGCGTGAGTTTTCGAAGCTCTGTCAGTGATTCGCGTTGCAAACCACTGCAATGTGGTAAGATGATAAAATTAGCGAATAATAAATACCTAAGTGCTATCTTACATAGACTATTATTGGTTATACACTCGAGTATGCCTCCAAAATCTGGCAGTAAATGAAAGACTGTTTTTATCCGTTGGTATCTTTAACGAAATAAAAGCCTGGTGAATGGGAGTTAGTGTACGTTGTGACAAGGAATATGGTATGATCAAATCGACAGACCAAATCAAAGAGTGTTATGTCAATGCTAATGATAATAATAATTCTGTCTGCTATAAGGACAAGGCCTGAAGTTTTGGGAGAAGGGTATAGACGATTACATTGATCTCAGTGTGCAACTGGTACTTATTTTATCGCGCCCGAAATTTGAACTTAGGGCGTGAAGAGTCGAGATAAATGTTGATAACAATTCTGTCAGCTTGCCGTCTTGAATAAAAATAATAATTATCTTTTCTTTTTTTACATTAAAAAAAAAAAATTCACGCATTGTAGTCTGTGTGTGTATGTGTGTGCGCGCGTATGTGTGTGTGTGAGAGAGAGAGAGAGAGAGAGAGAGAGAGAGAG
>NC_068982.1:130196664-130198833 GCF_001194135.2 Octopus bimaculoides
AAGTGGTACAAGCTCACACATTTTCGATGAGAGGTACAGTCAATTAAATTAATTCTAGTACTTGACTGCTACTTATTTCATTAGCACCGGCATCGTGTGAAGTCAACGTTGTGTATGGTAACTAAATACTCTAAGACATTTAATCCTGGCAAAGCTAGAAATTATCACCGAAACTTGACTGACTGCGTCTCTTTTTAACTATCACAAAGCTAACGATATGTTTTACTGTGATTGCATCATACATTTATATATACCAGAATATGCTTGTGACCTGGTAAGTGAGATGATGACTAAATAGTGGACGAGATTGGAAGTGTTTGTCAATGAGTAAAAGCATATAAACCGTACATCTCAATTACTCAGGACATTCTTACACTTCTGTTAAATATTACTGGGAGATACCGACTTTTAGGCTTCTTGAAGTAACAACTGGGTCCATGAGAAGACCCCTATTGAATCAGAAGTGTGAAATTGAGCAATTATCTATTTACTTATTGACATCATAAATGTATACTTTCGAAAGCCTGCCTCATTTGAGCTTAGTTAAAACAAGAGCAGAATAGTGTAAATATCTTTGCAAGAGAAAATTCTATGAAAGCTGCTAACTATCGTGTATGTGACAAATAATACATTCGTACGCTCTAGTAAAGAAATAAAACTCTGTTGTCCCAGTAAAAGTAGCAGCTGGATGACTCAGAAACGTAGAAGAAGCCAAATTGGCTAAGGTAAAGGATCAGCATGAATTGTGAAAGAATGAAATGAAATGTGGGAGGAACTTGGAAAAGAAATTAAAAGAAAAAATGTTTTTAATCAAATTAGATTTACTAAAGGATGAGATTCAAATTTAGAGAATAATTGCCAAAAGCAAATATAAATAATCAACGTGGTCTGGGAAAACAGGAACATAAATGCTGAGGAGATTCAATTTTTGGTAAAGAAGGGGATAAAATATGAAGAGTGCGTACATATGTAGTTAGTATAATTAAAACAAGGATAAATCAACAGAATAGGCGCAGGAGTGGCTGTGTGGTAAATAGTTTGCTTACCAACCACATGGTTCCGGGTTCATTCCCACTGTGTGGCACCTTGGGCAAGTGTCTTCTACTATAGCCTCGGGCCGACCAAAGCCTTGTGAGAGGATTTGGTAGACGGAAACTGAAAGAAGCCCGTCGTATATATGTATATATATGTATGTATGTGTGTGTATATGTTTGTGTGTCTGTGTTTGTCCCCCCAGCATCGCTTGACAACCAATGGTGGTGTGTTTATGTCCCCGTAACTTAGCGGTTCGGAAAGAGACCGATAGAATAAGTACTAGGCTTCCAAAGAATAAGTCTTGAGGTCGATTTGCTCGACTAAAAGGTGGTGCTCCAGCATGGCTGCAGTCAAATGACTGAAACAAGTAAAAGAGTAACAGAGTAGAATAATTTAAAGGTAAGTAAAGTAACTTTGAGAATAGTATACCTCTCTGACAATCATATGTGAATAAAGTGTCTCCTGGCCAACCAATTGTTAATACTTTTATCGACTTCTGAGGAATAACAGGTAAAGTTTCAAAGTTTTACATTCTGAGCTTAGAATATGGAAAACCAGAATACCATACAATGCCCGACTCTAACGATTTTACAAATCATTTGTCATAATCGTTCTGTGAATAAGAATTTAACTTTACAAAATTAAGTTTGGGAAGAAAATTACTATGAAAATGTACAAATGGAGACAACAATAAATTTTATTTTCTTATATCAGATATTTATAATAAGATGGTGATCAAGTGGATGTAATTTCTTACATAATGTTGAATGATACTTCTTTTCCTACGACAAACGTTATTTGTGTTGCTTCTCTTATTGTCACCATGACTGTGAAACGTATGTATGTGGATCTTTCAGTTTCGATAGCATTTTATAAGTTTGCAACACACAACTAACTAATATAGCTATATCCACTATTAAAGCTTGGCTTAACCGAAGCGATAATCACTTTGATTTTGTCTTGAATTGGTGTTTTGGTTTTATTTTCAGGTTGAAGATTCTACTTCTTGAGGTTCACCTGAAAGACAATGCAAGAAGTATAAGAAAATGGTAAGACAAAAGAAGGAAAAAAAAAGAAAAAAGATTATAAAGTAATATTATATCTCGAAGAAATATATATATATATATATATATA
>NC_068982.1:130199088-130215498 GCF_001194135.2 Octopus bimaculoides
ACACACACACACACACACACACACACACACACACACACACACACACACACACACATGCATTATATAGTTTTGTTACAACAAACAGAATAGTTAGAATTCAGTACATTAGAAAATAAAATTTTCAATTTTAATCGGTAGAAAGTTACAAACGTGACACAAAGACCGAAAATTTCATGCATTACACTTATCAGACCGACTCATGTATGTGATGTGATATGTGTATGTAGGATTATTCTTTGAGTTTAGTTTAAGTTTTTCATGAGAGAGTTCAAGCCGGTTGCTAACAAAGCAACAAGACCTCTTGAGTTAAGAGAGTTCCCGGTGTTTGTGAATATGTGGTTGAGTTGATGTGTTGGTTGAACTGTCGATGCTTACACCCAAGTATGTGCAACTGTTCACATAAGTCTCACATGAAGAATTTCTGGAATGTCTTACAATTCTTCACTGTGCCGCTCATAGATTAGATGTGAAGAATCCGCGTCAGTTTTTTTGCTCTTTTCCTGTGAAATTAAGTGTTTCTAGGTTTTTGTGCAAATTTTGTGGTACGTAACCAAATGCACCTATGATGACAGATATAAATGAGAATTCATAGTCAGAGTACAAAAGCTGTAAGTTCCGCATTAATTCGCCATAAACTTTCTTTATTTCATCTTACTGAAGTCGATAAAATAGGTGCCAGTCAAGAAATAGGGTAGATGGTATCGACAAACTTCTCTTCAAAATTTCTGGCCTTATGCTTAATTAGAAACAATTATTCGCAGACCTGACAGACAAAATCTTCTCACGGCATTTAGATGCGTCTTTTTACTTTCTGATTTCAAATCCTACCAAGGCTAGTTTTGCTTTCTATTCTATCTCGAGTAAATTATATTTAAAAAAAAAACCTAGTCAGCTGGACTTGTTTTAACTATATGTATATTTTGCCTACTATACTTCATTCCCTTGCAAGACAACTCAATTTAAAGGAAAACTATTTGAAAATACACAATTTCTATTTGATCCTGCAATATTAATTTTTAATCGAATATTCCAGAAAGAATTACGATTCATTCTATATACGAAATGAGCCCTCACATTTGAAATGAGTTTGAGAAGTGTCATGCATGGAACTCTGCCCTTGAATCTCTTTTGTAAATTTCTGCCAATTAAAAATAAAATACACGCGCTTGCGCGCGTATTTAAGAGAAATTTAATTATTGATGCTGATCGCTTGAACGACCTCGAAACCACACCGAAAGGACTGAGACAAATAAAAGTAAAGAAAATACGAACCTTTTAACACGTATCTTTCAACTCGTAAAACATAGGTTTCTGTCTTGTCAAAAGAAACTTAGTATATGTAGTTTTGTTTTAATTAAGACACATGGTCACAAATTTGTATGGGAGGATGATTAAGATTACTTGTGGTTCGTATCTTTTCAAGGGAATTGGAGCAGTAAATGACATGAATTATCTTTGATAGACAACTAAAATCTTGTCTGTGGACTTAGTTTGCTGAGAACTTTAAACCCGATTTTTTAAAAATCCTTATCTTTTAGTCATGAAGGAAAGTAGCACAAGACACTTTACATGATTTCTGAAACTGGTGGGAAATAGGAAAGTATCCTCAAACCGGGGTCCCATTGCTTGCAACAAAGTGGACTCAGTTAAGGGAACCGAAGGGTAATGGGTTGCCTACCATCCAAGTAGGCCATGGTACGATTTCAACCAGGACACAAAGAGACAAAACAAATACTACAAGGTGCCAGGTCCGACATTCTTACAACTTCACCAACCCATTGTTCTTTTTTGTTGACTCTGAAAGGATGCAAGGCAAAGTTGATCTCGGTGAGATTTAAATTCAGTGTGCAGAGAGTTAGAATAAACATCGCGAGACATTTTTAATGTAGAATACTTTTATTGGCACAAAGTATGGGTAATAAGTAACGAATTTCTGACACTAGCATAATTGCTGAGGCGTACTGAGAAGGATAAACGAAATGTTGTAAAATCAACGTTTTATTTCATTTAGAATTAACCAGATCAAATATAGATACTGCAAAGTATTTACTCAAATGCCAATGTACAATTTGGCATTTGATTAAGTACTTTGCAGTATTTATATTTGCGAGTAATTCTGAATCATACAGCGGCGTCAAATTAAACCTGTTTAGTCGAAGCTGGGTATAGTGGCTTATGTTGACTCTAATGAGAGACACGAATTTATCTTACGAAAACTGAAGGGTTGGCAGAATCGTTATCGCACCGGGCAAAATCCTTAAAAGCATTTCTTCCGACTTTACGTTCTGAGTTCGAATACCACCGGGGCCAACTTTGCCTTTCATCCTTTCGAGGTTGATAAAATAAGTACCAGTTGAGCACTGGAGTCGATATGATCGACTCACCAGCCCCGTAATTGCTGGCCTTGTGTCAAAATTTGAAACCAATATATAAGCAAGAACATAACTTAAGCACCTCTTTTTGCTCACGGCTCACAAAATTCGAAGCTCATGGAAGTATAAATGTTATCAGTAAGACATGCAGTTATAGAAGACAAAACACTAAAGAACTCAACGCAAAGGTAAAATACTATTTCAGATGTTCTAAGTACTTTCGTGTTTTGTTTTAACTGTAAAAGTAATTACTATTTATAAGTTACGGTGATATTTCCGCAATATTCATCAATATAAAGTAAAACTTACACTCTTCTATTCTTTCTTCAAGTAAACCAATTTGTTGTCTCATAGATCGGATCATTCGCTCCACCGACTTCAACGATTTATCGGTGATTTCAACTGGTTCCCAGTCGACAGGTATTTTCTCTTTTATCGTTTCTGCAGGTTTTTTCCTTTCTTGCTGTTTTTGTTTCATACATTGCTTTAAATTTTGGTAAAGTTCGGACACATTGTTATGTACTTCTATCTGGGAATATATGTTTAAAAAGTTATACATACAAATTTTGTCACACTTTTACCTTTGGGTCTCGGGGTAACGTACACACATTGCCAAATTTAGATTTTAGGCTTCCGGGGTACATACATATATACGGTACAAACGAAAGTTACCCGGTACACACACACATACATACATACATACATACATACATAGCCAGTCGTAGACCTTGAAGTCTGGGGTTCTTTGGTTTTAGCAGGCTCTTCATACATAATAAGTAGGACTCTTGACAAATCACTAAGTTTACACATCAAAGTCCATTTATTGTATGTAATAGGAAATGACAAATTATATATACACATATAAAGGTTAAATGAAAAAGAAAAAACGCAAGTTCAATAGGGCCGATCTAAGATTATCCGATTATAGTAGCAATTATCAAGAAAGGATTCACATGTGGGGAACCCTGTTATGAACAGATGAACTCAGCAACAAATACTAACGAAATAATCGTTAATCTTATTCTGTTGTCAACCCTTGCCTGCAACAATGAACTGTACCTAGACTTAGTACCAATTTTTAATGTGCGTTGAAGCAGTGAAAAAATTAAGTGCTTCTGGTACGAGCACAGAACAATTGAAACAGAGAGATACGAACTCGTCAAACTTTTATGATGTATAGACATGACCATGTTCTACTCATGTAAGATACTGAGAGCACAAGGTTTTCATAATTACACTTTGAGTGGGAGGAGAAGGGATAAGGGTTGTAAAGAGGGGAGTTGTGTAGGGAGGGGATTTTGTGTATTTTTGTGTATTCGTTTGTGTGTGCGCACGTTTGAGTGTGCGTGTGTCAATTAAGAGTGGGTTGGTGGAGATAATGGAGTTGCTAATGGTTGACAATAAAGGGAGAGGGAGAGAGAAAGAAAGAGAGGAGAGAGAAAGAGAGAAGAGAAGAGAGAGAGAGAGAGAGAGAGAGTGAGAGAGAAAACTGACCCTTAGACACTGACCTTTTCCCTTTCTAGTACTACAACACGTCCACTCAGCTGTTTGTAATCGTCTTGCATCTGTTTGTATTCGAGCGAACACGTAAGACATACTGAAACAAAACAAGATAAAAAGGTATTGAATGAAGCTGTGTAACAAGCGTCTTGTTGGTACGTTTTTAAATAGTTAACACATGCGTATAATGTAATACTTCCTGTTTGTAAACCACCCTCTCATGTGATTGTGGAGTTCTTTTCATTTTCCCTCTCCCACCTTCTTTTTCTTTCTTCCTTGTACTCCATATTTTAGTTCTTTATTATCATTTTTGAGGATATAGAGTAGAGTTTCTTGAATAGAACTGACCACTAAAAGCTTTATTTTAGTTTTTGACTTTGTAGAAATATTTAGGCATTTAACTTAATCTTTCATTATGGAATTGGTAACATACGTACTCTTTATATACACTTACACGAACATATATATATGTGTGTGTGTGTGTATAAGTGTGTACATAAGTATTTATGCATACTCGTTGTAGTCAGTAATATATAGGAAATAAACAAAACTGCATATTGTGTATATAAAACAAAACAATCCTAATCATGTATTAATATTTTATAAACCACTTCACAGATTTTATCCTACGAAGTTGGTAACATCCATGTTTGAACAGAAGAAAGTGTCGTCGTTTGAAACCTCGACTGTTGTGACTGTTGTGATCCGAAGACAGTCTAAGTCTTCACTAATATCCACTAATTCTATTAATATTAATTCCATTCTGATTCATAAAATTACAATCACCATCAGCCTACTATCCCTAAGTGACCATCTTTATTTAAATCTTCATGTAATATGTCTAGGATAAACTTGTTTGTTACACTCATCTGTGTTCGAGATGTGCTCATTGGAGAATTTTAGGTTCTGAATTGCGAGCTAATGAAATTCTCTTCTGTTTCTAATTCTTAGAGCAGCGAACTCTACAATATCATGCAAATAGGGGGTGGGGGCCATATACGTAGCCGTTAGAAGTAATGATAGAATTTCCCTCCACTGAAATATTGCTGTCTGAAACAAGGACAGGCATAGTTGATGATGTAGTGCTAGATATATTATGTCTGAAATAAAAATAGGCAGAATGGTTACGATTGGAATGTCTCTAATCACTGGTCAGTTGGAACAGGTTGGCTGCTGGCTAAGCAGCGTATACAACAATCGCCGCCACCACCACCACCACCGCCACCGCTGCCGCCTGTTCACTAGGCTAATTAATAATATAAACATCAGTAAGATAGCAAAAATAAACCAACACGTATTACACAAATTGCGAAGATACAAATTTAGATTCAGGCACGAAAACAACAACTAGGCCAAAATCAACAGTAAATGGTTAACATACAATGAAAAGTAAAATTTATAAATGTGTTTTGAAACGGAAGGGAAAATATCGTTCTTCTTTGAACGTCGAATGTGTTTGAAGAAATGCATTTATACCAATTTATCGTACACTATTCCTTGAGTGTCGAGTTATTGTTCTTTTGAATGAGAATCACATGTGGTGCAAATGCATAAGGGCACAGATGTAATTCAAAAGAATATAACATACTTTTTTTATATATATAGAAAATTGTATATCATGGCAGTTGCTAAAAGATTACGATCTAGTGATTTGTTTAAAGAATTCAATTAAAAATTTAACATTTCTCTCTAATAGTTTTTCTCCCAACAAATGATGTTGTTGAAGGCGTTGAAGGTTATGTCAAGTCGTACTACCCGAATATATCTCATTGTTTAAAGTTGCATAAATTGACAAAGCAAAATATAGATGTGGATACAGGATAGCAGGATCCTTTTCCATTGTATCTTCGTATGTTCAAGATTAAACCAATGAAAAAATTGGTAAGAATTAGCAATAACTTAGAACGGAGTGGCATAATGTTCTCGAAACGTCAATCCAAATTAATTGATGCGTTGTAGAAAGATAAGTCTATGGTAGCAATATCCAACCAAAAATTAACAATATTGATAAGCGTCTTCACTCCTTTAATTACATGTTTATAGAGAATAGCCACTAGGTAGCATCTGTAGCGTATATAAAAAAATACGCTCAAGGTTAATATATTTAAGAAAATAATGATATTTAAGAATATAATAGTGTTATATTCTTAAAATTGTCAAAACTGCATCATGATAAGTTTACTTCATGGCTAGTGTCTCAATTTTATCCATAAGTTGTCTTGCCGTATGAAATTAAAATATATCTTGTAAGAATATAAGTGATTTTTTTCTATCTATAGAAGAAAAGGATTAGTTTTCACTTTCAGAATTAATCAGAGTGATTGCCTTTGCAAATTAAGTTTCTTCGGAGAAGTGGGTGTTGCCCACCACACGCATACTTAAAGCGCAAGTGACCAAGACGCAAAAAGGTAAAGAAGGAAAAAAACGGACGTAAAATATGAAATCTTGTTTGAGATTATGGTATAACAAAAATTTAAAATTCAATGAAAAAAAATTAGATGATTCTACAAGTATGCATTAACTTTACTTCCAAAACTGAGGGCCCTGGATCAGAATGAAGATCACAAGGTATCTTTCAAATTAGTTGTTTATATCATGCGAGGTTTCATACATTGGTTACACAGGAGGAAAAATCAGCAGAGACAGCCACCTTTACCACTGAATTTCGGAATATTCATGAGCGAACTATGAACAACTTGCTCAGAACTAACCGTAATTTAGAAAGTTGGCATAATTTAATTACTTGTCAACGCCTCTCTGCCTTGAATTAATTGATGTATCGAAGAAAGTGGAAGCAATGACCACAAAGAAGGTGCTAAGGCATTTGCATTCTGGATAATTGTGTTCCGATCACATGCCTCTTGGTCACTGGTGTGCAAGCCAACATGCACATTTGAGATGCAAATTACCTATGTATATTTGCATTTGGCCTACCAGCGTTTACACACACACGCACACACGTGCGCGTGCACGCACGCACGCACACGCTCACAGATGATACTTACGTGTACATGAAAATCCATCACTCATTAATTTAAAACCGTCGTTACACGAACATTTGTAACTCCCATGAGTGTTTACGCAGTTATGCTGACATTTATGTTGTCCTGAAATACATTCGTTAACATCTGAAAAATAAAAAAACACGAAAATACCTAAGTCATATGCTAACAGGTATTATTAAAATGTCCACTGGTATACTTATGTATTGTGATGGATAGGCAAAATCGTTCGAACGGCGTTCAAAATACATCGCAGTATTGCTTCCGGCTATTTATGTTCTAAGTTCAAATCAAGTTGTTCGCACACACACACACACACACACACACACACACACACACACACACACACACACACACACACACACACACACACACTGAGGACGTAAAATTCTTAGAAGCGGGTTACCAGGATATTGTGGTTTATTTCCTTCCTATGGACATTAATAGCGCAAGAGAAGTGCTTCTACTAGGAATCAATGCCCGTCTGTTTTCTGATTGGCTTCTTACTTTATACTGCGTGCCATTAATCCATTTATTGTCTAAAAATATCAACGATTTCTTTAAAATAATCTGAAGGATAATCCAGATTCTTTCATCAAATAATTGTGTGATTGGCACCAATATAAATCTGTTAAGCATTTAACTATATATGCTATTTAACAGTTTCATGTCGATCTATTTTGAAGTCTGTATGCTAACAACATTAGAGAGAATCATTCTGGGGGACCTCAGTGTTGATTGGAAACCCTGACTTGTTTCCAGTCAGGAAATCCCTTGTAAGTAACAACCGGAATTTCGGCTGCTCGAGTGATAACTTCCTCACTGATCTGTCCAACCAAATTTATTCTTGAGCGTATAATAAGTGATCCGATCTGAGATCAAGGACAGACAAGAGTGAATGACAGAAGAAACAGACAGAGGAGACCTAGTGATACGTTCAATTAGGTGAAGTTCAACAAGAGATGTTTCTTTATCAACCAAACTTGCAGTACGAAGTCTGCAACATAAGCAACTGAAACTGTTGCTAACTTAAAAATCTCACTATAGCAGGGAACACCCATATTCTGCCTGCCTGCCTGCCTGCCTGCCTGCCTGCCTGCCTGCCTGCCTGCCTGCCTGCCTGCCTGCCTGCCTGTCTGTCTGTCTGTCTGTCTCTCTCTCTCTCTCTCTCTTTCTCTCTCTCTCTCTCTCTCATATACATATATAGTCTTAAGATAAAAGAAAATATCTTCGTGGCAATGTTTTTTACTAATTAGAAGACGACTGACGGCTCCTATGACTTGTAATACTTATTGACTATAGAGATCAATACAGTTATTTAGTTTAAGCGTAAAATTTTAAAACACGATTGACTTTATCTAATGAATAAACAATAAAAACGTGGAGAGGGAGGAATTCGCCAGGTAAAGAATCCATTCTGCCGAAGGCATGCGGGCCAGGACTCCAATAATCTGAGGACATCTCTCTCTCTCTCTTCACCAGAATAGGAGGCTCTATAAAGAGCCATGAACACACTCTTAAAATTTTTACTTGTAAAGAACTAGTAGTTGATAAGCTGAAGGTCTGAAGAGAAGCTTAATCTTTGAGACGAAGAATAAGGAATTTTATACTTGAGATTGCAACGTAATGGGGACACATACTGTACATTATTTTAGTGTTTGTTGTAACTATTGCAAACAATGTTATTTAATATCAACTGAGATATAAGGCTTGTTGCTGTGTAAATTGTTCAGCATGCGCTAAAACGTGTGTTGGTAACATTCGATTCATAGACTTCTTCATATATTTTTTACATTTAGTTTTATCTCCTATTTAAAATTAATTTAAAACTAATAATTTTCATATTGATTTATTAGAATATAATGATCCCGTAAAAAGTAACGATCGACTATATACAAAATATAGCAAAATTCGTTAATGAAATAGTTCTGTACTCGATGCAGGGGCGGTAATTCTGATTTATTCTAAGTATGAAAACCATCCCCGCCGCATAGAAAAATATTTCTCTACAAAGATTTATTTAAATTTCATACAGTATTACTAACGACTTTAGAATAAATTAAAATAAACTATGATGCCGTTTTGATAATTTTAAGAATATAGTACTACTAATATCTAATGAGTGACTAGAAATACTTTCTATATACAAGAAGTAGATATGCAATCTAGATTATTCTCTTTAATTATTATTAAAAATAATAGAATTTGAGTTTTTCTATGAGATACCTATTTGAGAAAACGGCAAATTCGTTATCGATCGAAGAAATGTGAATATGTAGATGTTACAGTTAAGTGACAAAGTTCGTATTTGGCAATATACCAGTTAAAATGTATTATTTAAGTTTCCAGGAAATTGGGACATTGTCATTGAGTTTTATTTTCTTTTAATCTCTTCATAGAAAGGAGAGAGTAATGCTTAAGTCCCTTTACAGTACCCTCAAGTTTGTTTGTGAAGAGAGTGTGGGGTATCTTTAAATCAGAAAACTGGCTAGCAACAACGGGAAATCATATTCTAAAGGAACTTAAAGACCAAGCGTTGGTGTTTCACGGGGCGATTGATAAAATAGACCACGGTGAGAGTTGAACTCAGAACGCAGTGAGCCAGAACACACTGAGCAAGGCTTCTCATCCGGCACCCTCACGTCTCTAGTCCACCGCCCTAGACTAATACTTTATTTATTGACCCCTGAAAGACGAAAGGTACAATTTATTACCCCAACGAGATTTGAATTCAAAAGGTAAGGTGCCGGTCTATCACACTGAAGAATTTTGAATGCATAACTCTCGTAAGGTTAGCAAATACGCTTTGTAACTTTTCCAATTAGATTCATATGTAACCCGAAGAAAGAATTTTTGGAGCAATCTCCCATCCATTGTAATTTTTTGCTAGGTTAGATAGAGACCATTTTTAAATCACAAAGGGGGGAAAAAAGTCACTGTAATGTGACAGGAGATACACCATAACACAAGTGGTGGAAGCAGAATCCCTCTTTGGTTTTATTTTACTCAACAATACAAACAACAATTTATTATATGACATTGCAAAAAGCTTGAACGAAGCCGGATATTCTTCCAGCATATGATAAATAGAAAAACTATTGAACTTCAAATTTAATACGATCGTAATACAAGCTAAAAACCACAAAAGGCAAAAAAAAAAAGGAAGGTGGAGGGGGCTTGGATATTTCAATATTTATCCTTACCTTCTACCATCAAATAATTAGTGAAATATGTAACATAGAGGGGAACAACTTTTACAACTTGAAACCGAGTAATAACGTATCAAAATTGTAGAAATAACTTTTAGACATTTATAAGAATGAAGAAAAGAAATAAAACAGTGTAACTACTTCTAAATATGAAATATTTAATAAGCAAAAAATGTACTATTGTCTTTTATCCATAAAGCAAATTTTCTTTAACATGAGTGAAAAACAAAAATCAAAAAAAGAGTGGAATAAACGATGTTCTTTAAAACTAAGTGAACAAGGGAAACTACTTATGCTATTTCGAGTTACCTCCCGTAAATATCCTACATTAAGGCTAACGATCCAAAATGTTAACAAAAGTACGTTAACAATTTGTGATCGCATATCAATGATCAGCCCCTTTTGTTGTATGAAATGTATGAATATGAAAGTGCAGCCCTTAAAATGTAGTCAGGTTAATATCTGCAATGTCAATGTATGTGGTAAGTATATTAAAAACATTAGAGTAAGTAAAGATAAAGCCTTACCTGTCTGACAGAATTTATCTGTCCACTGTTTAGGACATATACATTTATTTGGAGCCCCGCATTCGCCCCCATTTTGACAGGGATTGCTGCATACAGCTGCATATTTAAAAAAAGAGTAAGTAGAAAATATGTACGACAAAATAATTAATTAATTAATTAATTAATTAATTAATAAAAGCTTATCTCATATATTTCTGTTCGTATTTTAATTTATTTTAATTTCAATGCCTCGCAGCGCGATCGGCCAATAGATCATAAAGAAAGATTAACTTTTCATGCTGTAATATAAATAGGATAATGTACTAAAGTAAACTTTAAGTAACATTTGTCAAATCTATCATGTCCAAGTTCACATAATTATTCATACATACATACATACATACATACATACATTTGATTATGCGCACATGCACATATGTTGGAATTAATATCTGCACATGTATATCTATCTATCTATCTATCTATCTATCTATCTTTGTATATATATGTGTGTGTGGGTATACACACACACACATATATGTATAAGACCAGCAAGTTCAGGGGAGTATTTTATCGACCCCGAAAGGATGAAAGGCAAAGTCATCCTCAGAACAAAGACGGATATGCTGATATGCATTTTGCCTAGCATGTTAACAATTCTGCCATTTTTCTGCCTTTGTATAAATAAATAAATATATATATATATTAATATATATTAATACATACATGCATGCATACATACATACATACATACATACATACATACACACATACAATAATTCTCACCCTTCCAAATGAGAACAGAATAATTGTTTCAGGTAGTATAGGCATTTCAAAGGGAATATTCCAGGGAAATAGTCTTTCTGTACTTCTTTTCATTTTGGCACAGAATCCATTATCGTTCCTACTGCAGAAAACAAATGGTTACATGCAAGGATCTTCAACTGCTAGAAATATCAATGTATCACTCAGGCAGCATCAACTAAACAACAACAGCAAAAAAAAAAATATTAATGCAATCCTGAAAAGTGAAGTGAGCAACATTGTACAAGTTGGTAGTGAGCTCCCCAAGAAGCACTCTCTTCCTGATGACCTCCTATACAGCCCCAAAACAGCTGGGCTCTCTTACCTCAGAGAAGACCTGGATGGAAGGCACTCTGCATACACAAAATAGACTATGCACGGGTATGTTGCCCAGAAGCTTGAAGAAGACAGTAGAATTGACATGAAGTACAGCCTCTCTTGGACACAAGACTACTAAATCACATCACACTTTGAAGACTATGTGTTTGCAATCCAGGAACAGGAGATTGCCATGAAGTACCTGGTGAACAAGAGAGACAGTGATGCTCTTGTAATCCCAAAGTGCAACTGTATGTGTAGACTATGTCATGTTTCTGTGGAAGACATCATGCATGTGATTAGCAGCTGTCCTAAACTGTTGTTACAGTACGACCTCCCTATGCGGCACGATGTTGTCGCTGAAACAATTTACAGTGTCATCTGCAAAAAAGACTGTCCTGAGATAAACTTAGAAAATCCCTCTGTTATGGAATACATTCATAAACACCAACTCAAGGAATACTGGTGGATATTTCCATCAAAACTTCTGTCAAATGTAAACATAAAAGGCTGGGTATTGTTGTTTGGGACAGCGGAGCAAAGGTATGTACTGTCATAGGTCAGCTGCCATGCAGATATAAATACCTCTTTGAAAATCAGATATCTATGGACAACTGCTTCGAAACCTCCAACTTCTATATCCAGACTATGAATTCATATTCATACCAATAATAATTGGAATACTAGGTTTTGTTAGTAAATGCTTAAAGGAGAATCGGGATAAACTGGGATTTTCAGAAAGTGATTGACCGGCTAATTCATACATTAATTCATACATTACAAGTGCAATCTGTGAGTGCATCAGTAAAAATATGCAAATGTGTATTTGTCTGTATTAATTATATCCCAAAGAGGGAGCCTTGTATCTTTGTTGGAAACTGGCTTCCTCCTCAGTGGGAGATTTATAATAATTAAAAAATAGAAAAGATATACATATACACATATAAGAAGCTGCAATAGCATTCCTCCGAAGGGTCCCTGAACAAATGTTACTCCACATGTATATCTTGGAGATCAGGGAGTCTCATGAGGTTAAGTTACTACTCCATCACATTGAGAGGTCACAGCTCTAGTACTATGGACATGTAATTAGAATGTCCCTGGAAAGAATCGAAAGACATATTCGTCAAGATGAACCAACCTGCAGGAGACATAGGGGTAAACAAAGAATGAGGTAGTTGGTTAATATCCATAGACTCTGTTGGTCACACTAGAGAATGCAGTTGGAAAGTCTAATGATGATTGGTTCTGATAAGATCTCTCACACACACACACACACACACACACACACACACACACACACACACACACACACACACACACACACACACACACGTACGTATAAATATATATATATAATATATGTATAAATATATATATATATAATATCTGAACCTGAGACTCATTACACTAACAGTTAAAACCAATCTTATATGAAAAAATCAGCACACACCCTCTGCTCCCATCAAAAGGCAATATGCAGATGTTGTGTGAACTGCAACTGTTGAACAACAAGCATTTGTTAGCATGGCCCAAAAGATAGTGTGGCAGATGACAGAAGCAGAGCCAAAATCTTGCATATAATTACACAAAGACTACTACAGATAATGGACCAGGGTGGCCACCACTGACACAAGGGACACCAACCAAGATATCACACCCATATTCTTACTAAATATTGGAAGTCACTTACAACTTAGTAACAGAGGTAAAATTCTCTGTCTTAAAGACTTTACTGCATGCAATCAAACAATATGTATGGCACTTATAGAAATAAATCTAACCTCTGACATAAAAGATGCAGAAATACACATGTCAGCAGATGTATTTCATACAGACAGGAGAGAAAGAAGTCATGGTGATGTTGCCTTGTACATCTGAGAACATGATACCCTCCTGGTACTGTTGTTACACTTAAATTCAGTTTCTAATACTTTAATAATACTTATAAAGTAAATATATTTTGTTATATGCACAGCATATCATCCACCAAATATCTCAAAAGATGATGGTAAATTGAGGATAACTTTTGATTCTCAAAACAGGTATTGACCAACCTGGGCCAATACATCAATGTACACTTGGGTGACTTCAGCCTCCCAAATATTGAATGGCCTGAAGATCACATCCTCTCTGCAGAATCATTACTTGAACTTTATTATATGCTGTTCATGGAACAAGTGATTCTTCAGTCAGCCAGGGGCAACAATAGATATCTGCTTCACAAATAATATGGACATCATCCATATTATGAAAATGATGATGACAGCTTTCTCAGACCTCAACATTGTAGAACTAATGATATATTGTCCTCAGTGAACTACAAGTATCTACCCTATGAGATGGACTCAAGCCATATCTAACTTGAATTTCCATGAAGCAGACTAGAACTCTACAAAAAGATTCACAAACAAAACTATTTATGCAAGGTAATGACTTAAAACTCAGTCAGTTTATGTTGACAGTACAAGCTAAATGTACTAAATATGTCTCAGAAGTGGGAAAAAAGACCAGTATACCCAAGAATAAAATCTACAGAGACTAAAATATCCTTAGGAGATGCAGAACAAAGGTCTCAAACTGGCTGAGTATGCAGCTGGAGGATGGTGTAAAGTCTAACTTATGAAGGACACTCCTAGAAATTGAAAACAAAATCAAATGCTCTAATGAAAGGAGAGAGAGAGAGAGAGAGAGAGAGAGAGAGAGAGAGAGAGAGAGAGAGAGAGAGAGAGAGAGAGAGAGAGAGAGAGAGAGAACAAAGCTGGGGAAAGCATAAAAACAAACTCTAAAACTTTCTATAAATTTGCAAAGAAAATTTCCATGATACAGTACAAAACAGAACCACTGTTTCAAGGGAATTTCTCACTGACTGCAGACTCATGCTATAATTTATCTGAAGAAAATCCTAGAAGGGCTAGCACCAAAATTTGGCGTCAAAAGTTATACAAATGTCTGCATTAAATGCCACTGCATAGTACCCAAGGTACTGCCAACTCCTTCTAAAGTGAGGACTGCAGAAGCTTACAAGTCAAAGTTTTTTCAATGCACTTTCAAAAGAATTTAAAATCCACACAATGTGGATGTGAAGGTTTTCATTGGATATCCTCTTATCCATGATACCAGATGAGCCAACAGCAGGAAATACAGACAAGGACAGCTATGTCAAACTCTCTCATATGCCAAGTGAGCCAACAATCAGAAAAAAAGCACACGCAAGCGTGGTGATATGGTATACCACCACCCAGAAGAAACCAATCACAGAAAAGGTCTGTCGGAAGGGTAGAAAATCACGGTGGTGCTTCAGCATGACTGCAGATGCATGGCAGTAATAACGTATAAAAGAAGGACAATCTATCTAATTATCTGTCTATCTTCTTGCCTGTCTGTCTGTTGTCTGTTATCTGCATGTATGTATGTATGTATGTATGTATGTATGTATGTATGTATGTGCGTGTGTGTATGCGTGTATATATATATATATATATATATATATATATATATATATATATATATATATATAGAACTAGAGAAGAATGAAGCTAGTATTCTCAGTAAAATGTGTAATATCAGTGTGTACGACATATGCAAAGTGCTAAAATATTGAGAGAAAAATTGAGCATAAGAGGAATCAGATGTAGTGTGCAAGACAGAAAACTGCACTGATTTGTTCCTGTGATTTATATGAATGGGGAAAGCTGCGATGGCTGAAACGAAGGAACAGCGTGCTTCAGTGAAATTCTGTTTTCTGCTGAGGAAAATAGCGGCCGAAGCAGTTGTCATGTTTAAAACAGTTTACAGGGATGCTTCCATGAGCAAAACACAAGTTAACAAGTGTTTTTCACGCTTTAGGAATGGTCACTTGTTGCTTGAAGAGCAACTCGTTCAAGGTGACCGTCGACCCCACAAATGAATGAAAATATCACGAAAATTCATGAACTTGGAGGACTGTCACTGAACAATTGACGAACTTGTTGAAAAGACTGGTGTGTCATGGAGTTTCTACCAATGGATTTTGAGCGAGGAATTATGAATGAAAAGCGCTGCAGTAAAATTTGTGCCTCGCTTGCTCACGGAAGATCAAAAGCAGTCACAACTGAATGCGTATCGTGAACTGAAAGAACAGTTGGAAGTTGATCCGAACCTTTATTCAAAGGTCATCACTGGTGACGAAAGTTGGTGCTACAGCCACGACCCGGAAACGAAGCAGCAATCAAATCAATGGAAGCATTCAATGTCACCATACCTCTAAAAAAAGTATTAAGTGAAGTCCAATGTCAAGACGATGCTGATTTGTTTCAGCAACGTGAAAGGAACTGTCCACACAGAATTTTTCCTCCTGGTCAACCTGCGCCTATATATATATATTTCCCTCTTGGCCACGCCTGCGCCCATATATATATATTCGTTATTATTATGCAAAATGTCGTAAGCCCAAAACGTTGCTTTTTCAGAAAACGAAAAAATAGTTTCACCATTCCATAACAAAACCGTTGTACTACACTTTGACAATTTTTGATATTTTGGCATCTGAAGCAGCTGGAGATACGATAGTTTGACGAAAAGAACCGGTTATTGCAAGCAAAAATAGATATTGAAAAAACAACGCATTTGGCCAAATTTGGATTTACAACAGTTTAACATAATAGCAACGATATATATGTATGTATGCATATGTATTTGTATATATATATATATATAT
>NC_068982.1:130216364-130216754 GCF_001194135.2 Octopus bimaculoides
AACAGTTTTTTTGTTATATTTCTGCTGCTTTTAAATAAAGTATATATATATATATATATATATATATATATAATATATTATATAATATTGTTTAATATACACATGATTTAAATTCGAGCTACTATTAACTTCACACCTCTGAAGATACCATGTATAGTGCGCCATATATTTCCAAGCTATCATTCATCTCTCACTGGATGAAACACTTTTTTGTTGATACCACCGATAACGGATCAGTATATAATATAACATAATATAAAGTAATATAATATAATATAATATGATAAAATATAATGTATAATATGATATAATATAATATAATATAATATAATATAATATAATATGATATGATATAATATAATATCTAATGTAATTTAGTATATATGTATA
>NC_068982.1:130217027-130219323 GCF_001194135.2 Octopus bimaculoides
CCTCCCTAAATCACAAAATAAAGCGGGGAAATGTGCCCTATTTTTCAAATCCTGGCAGCAACACTGAAGCTGGAAACAGGATAATAATCTAATTCTATACGTTTTAACATTCAAGTATATAAACACCTTTTTAAGCACAACACACGCGGTGTAAAAAAAACAAAAAAAAAACACTACCTTACACCCGCCACTGTCGTACACGCAGTACTCTCTCTTCCTAGTGTGAAGCTTCCTATCTCGGACATGTGAGTATGCGCACAACAACTAAACACCGCGTCGCTGGAACTGTAAAACGCGCAATTCTATACAAGGATTTTTGTATTTTTTTCATAAACTAGGGGATAGCTACTGACATTAGGTTGAAGGATTATATAATGTAGGGGAGACCGAGTCTAGTTGTTACACGAGTAAGTTGTTACAAGCCCATTGTTTCCAACTTCTCTACCTCGTGAAGGCTAGCTCCATAGCATCATGACTGCACATGTGTATTGCACTGGCAGGCTGTCACCAGGAAAGGTATGGCTAAAAAAAAAACGATTCTTTACTCCAAAGTGAAATTTTGCCACGAAGTTATTTTCTTAACTACTAAAGCACAAGTGGTGTTACTGAAGTAGCTTGTGGCTCATTAAGAAGTGCTGGAAGTTGCCTTCGATACATGAAGGTGTGTCCTAGATGCTCTGCATTGCTAGTGCTGTGTACGAGGTAATCCCCAGAAATCCATGGCCGGGGCTAATTGTTACAGTATATCAACTTACTCCAGGCATGTAACAACTTATCTCTTCTGCTTCAGTTTAACACGGCATGCCTAGAAATTACAAAAGGAAGACTACAGGGGCGGGGGCTACCCCTCCTGATGTCATGGAAAGAGCCACCAGAAAAGTTTTGGATGAAAAGAAATAATTACGGAATGTTACCGTAAAACAGCGCATAGTGGATGAAATAAACGAATGGAAGTTCAAACCAAAGAAGGCAACTGGTACAGAAAAAAGGCAACAAAGAGAAAGGGAAAGTCAAAGAAATGAAGCAGCAATCAAATCAATGGAAGCATTCAATGTCACCACACCCTAAAAAAGCGCGTCAAGTGAAGTCCAATGTCAAGACGATGCTGATTTGTTTCATCGATGCGAAAAGAATTGTCTACACTGAATTTTTCATCTTTGTCAAACTGTTAACCTGACGTCTTACTTAGCAGTTCTGAAGCGTTTACGAGACGCAGTGAGACGACAGCGCTGCAACCAGTGGCAAAGTGGAAAGTGGTAGTTTCATCACAATGCACCTGCGCACACCGCCTTTAGTGCTAGACAGTTCTTGAACAATGACATGACTCTGCTTATCCACCCTTCCTATTCATCTGATTTTGCACCCTGCAAGTTTCTTTTGTTCTCCCGAATGAAAAAATCCTTAAAGGAAAACGCTTTGCAGATGTTGAAGGAGTAAAGACAAAACGACGGAGGTGTTAAAAGGTATCACTTCGCAAGACTTCCTGGACTGCTTCGAACGGTGGGAAACGCTTTTGGGCCGACGCATTGCTTCAAATGGAGAATACTTTGAAGGCGATAAAAGTGTGTAAACATGTAGAACTAAATAAAATAATATTGCAAAATTCCAGTTTCTTTTGAGCACCCCCTCGTATATATAATATAATATAATATAATATAATAAAATATAGATAGATATGTATACATGTATGTATATAGGGTGTGGTGACATTGAATGTTTCCATTGATTTGATTGCTGCTTCATTTCCGGGTCGTGGCTGTAGCACCACCTTTCGTCACCAGTAATGACCTTTGAATAACGGTCCGGATCAACTTCCAATTGTTCTTTCAGTTCATGATACACATTTAGTCGTGACTACTTTTGATCTTCCGTGAGCAAGCGAAGCACAAATTTTACTGCAGCGTGTACATAGGCATGACAGAAGTAAATAGACACCTCATAAACCATCGTTTTATGTTTATTTTAACTTGAAATAGTTTATATCTTGTATTAATGGACATTTTTATGTTTCAGGTTCTATATCTGACTGTTTAATCATGTCACATACAAAAGAAACCTTGGTACAGTCCAAATTTCAAAGAGGCTGTGTTGTGGGTCAACCTGTAGGTGGACTTAGCGTAAATCGCAGAAAACCTTGGGATCCCGCCTTATACAGTTAATAGGGTGAATGTGAAATTCACCAGAGAGGGGAAGGAGTCCACGTCACCTTGCCCAGGATGACCAGGGCCCTCTGACAGGGCCCTTTGCTTTGTTAAGTGAAGTATATATATATATATATATATATATATATATATAT
>NC_068982.1:130219333-130224286 GCF_001194135.2 Octopus bimaculoides
ATATATATATATATATATATATATATATATATATATACCTGTGTGTATGTATGAGTGTGTATCTGTTAATCTCTCTCTATCTGTATCTATACTGTGGGGTTCCGAATAGTTTCCGACTACCAAATTCTGCTCTGAAGTATTGGTTAATTCTACATTATAGTAGACGATGCATCACCAAAATGCTGCATGATGTAATGGAGACTGGAACCACGTGATTGCGAAGCGAACGTTTTAACCACACAGTCCTTCCTTAAAGTTATTATAAACCGCTGATGTTGGCTCTAGTCTTGTTAAAGTTATTATAGAGCCTTGAAATATTTCACTACTGTTCTCTGTTTGATATTGGCTCTTAGATTGTTTTTCTAGACGCTACTTTGATATAGTTTACAGTTATTCGTATCACTATTACTAGCTTCAAAATGTTCGTTAGAACTATTATTACACCACAATAATTTTTCAGTATTTATTTAGCATTAGATTCACAGATATTTTTAAAGATATTATATTCTCATATACTTTAGTATTGTTCTTCTTGGCGGCTTGGTACAAGAGTTATTTTTAGTGTTGTTATTGTAGTCATATATTTTTGCAGAAGGTAACCAGTAGGAGCCAAGGAAACTACTGACGGCATAATACTTCTTGCTGGGTCTGCGTCACATGTTATTTTTAGAGTTGTTATTTTCAAATATATTTTCGCATTGCTCTTAATTTTTAGCGCATCAGTTTGTAGCAGAGTGGCGGTCAAAATGTCTTACGTTATTTTTCAAGTACATTCGCCGAGATCAACTTTATAGTTCTTCCTTTAGGCGTTGATAAGATAAATGCCAGTCGAACATTGAAGTTGATTTTATCGAAATTTGAGTCCTTGTGTCTAAGTTAGCAATGGTATTGTGCTTACTTATATATACTAACAGAGTTCAAAGAGACCACAGGATGGTTTCCCCTGTTTACCGTTATCAAACAGCTGGATTCATGCTACAGTTAAAGGCAACCGGAAATACTTTTGGTTAACTTGTTAACAACAGCTGTTGCTGTTAGTGACAAGCAGCTACCATAACAATGTCTAACTACGCAACACTTCACAATCCAAGGTCTCTGCCCCAGCTACCGATGTATCACGCACTATACAATAGCCTAATTGTAACATTCCTGTTGGGGGCATGAGTAACATACATTTTAATATCGACGCCATTTAGAAAACTGGCCTTTTGTGCTTTTATTCATATATTTATTTCTTTAATACTTTTCTGATAAATTCATTTATTCTGCGTCTTAGCATTTTTAATTAACAACATCAACACTGGCTTTTTTTTTCTTACTATGTACAAAAGCCTCTATATGCTAATGGAGGAGTGGAACTGAGACGTTATATTTTTCGAAGAGCAATAATAACTAAAGTGAAATGAAATAATTTCGGAAAGATTCTAAAACCAGATAGAAAATTCGACTTGCTATGAATTTGACTATTATTCTTGCCATTACAGTTTTATTTCCTCTTTTAGGTAACAAATGAAAGCGCGTAGCTTAGTGGTTAACGTGTCGGGCTCATGATCAGAGAGTTTAGGAATCAATTCCTGACACGGAAGGAGTGCTCATGACCTTCAGTAAATCATTTTATTTCACGTTGCTCCACTCTACTTAGCTACAGATGAGAACCAGTCAATAATGGTGAAGCCATCCCTTTTTTCATCTCCCATAACTTGGATGTTTCGTTGGGTCAACGGTTAGGGAGCCATCATTAGGGTTTGGCAAGTAGTCCATAGAGTAAGCGTCTTATGGATGCGAAACCATTGGTCACTCTATGACTAGACATATATTTAACTGCTTATAATATATATATATATAATTTCCTGGGAGAGAAATACTTTTGCGGCTGAAGATAGCTTTGTATTGTAAATCATACACTGATATAAAGCTTGAAACACGTGTACCGCAGAATCCTTTGTATTTTTGTTGTTATTTTTGGGATTTACAATTTATATATATATATATATATATATGTGTGTGTGTATATATATATATATAAAATTATAATAAGGGTGTTGAATGATTACAACACCAGTCTGCTAGAAATAGAGTAAGCGAGGAAAATAGCGAGAATTTATAAAATAATTTGGATAGTACCATATCTATAAATTTCACGGTTTGAGTTATTAAAATTCTTCTCCGATCATCAGTGGCAACATACCGAACGTAAATAAATGGAAAATACATTATACACACCGCCACAAACGCAAATAATGTACATGCATTTCGCACATATTCACGAATTTAAATCCACGCGTCTATTTCAACATTGTACTTATTTACTCAGAATAGTTCTGCAGTAAATATGCTATAGGTGTTGTAATCATTCAACACCCTTATTATAATTTTAATATAAATTAACCATTATGATATTTTAGTAAAAACATAAAATAATGACTTTATCCTAATTACGTATATATATATATAAAGGAGCACGCCGTCGGTTACGACGACGAAGGTCCCAGCTGATACGATCAATGGAACAGCTTGCTCGTGAAATTAACGTGCCAGTGGCTGAACACTCAACAGACACGTGTACCCTTAACGTAGTTCTCAGAGAGATTCAGCGTGACACAGAGGGTGACAAGGCCGGCCCTTTGAAATACAGGTACAACTCATTTTTGCCAGCTGTTTGGACGGGAGCAACATGAAATAAAGTTTCTTGCTCCAGGACACAACGCTTCGCCGGGAATTGAACTCATGACATTATGATTGTGAGCCGAATACTCTAACTACTAAGCTACGTGCCTTCACACAACCATACGCGCGCACACACACACACACACACACACACACACACACACACACACACACACACACACACACACACACACAAATAAATAACCTACTTACGTTTGAGACATGTATTTTCTCTTTGAGAATGCTGACTCCATCCGGGACAACACGTGTACATCACTTGATGTTCTGTTTGAAGTCGTGTGACGTAACGGACAATTTTTTGTTGAACAAGCCTGAAGAAAAGGAAGGTGACATTTAAATAACGAAACATACCCCTTATTGAGTGAGCTCCAAAGGTTTGATAGTAGTGTTAAGTAAAAAGATGGATTAAAACTATAATCAAGCCTAAACGACGATATTACCAATGTTTTCCCATTTTTAAATCGAAAGGTTTTCATATGACGGAAATGTCTCAATTATTTCTTGAATATAAAGCAACCATGTAGAGGTTTGGGGGCCAGCGAAGACGGTTGTAACGTTTAACAGTATTTGATATGCCATTGTATCTACGTCTAGGTCAATATCTGTTACGTGGTCTGATCAATAAGGATCCGGACTGTTGCCACAATAATAAAGCTAAAGCACGCAGAGTAAAAGCCGCTTGGCACTGATTGACTTTGAAGTCTCCTATGCATGTGCACTAAGTTTTAACGTTCTAGCTCACTTCCGCTGTTTACAGCAGGGCTTGGAAAGAAGGCGTGTAGCGTGTGATCGTCACATTGACCATGACAGAAAGTTGAGCAGGGCATCTGCATCAAATTTTGCCAAAAGCTTGGCGATACCTGCTCAGAGGCCTTCGCAAAGTTTTCAAAAAAGTTTTCATCACTCGACACAATCAAGGAGATCTTGTGTAACTGAAACCCGAGTGTCTTTTTTGGTTAGCTGAAAGTAATCTTGGCACAAACTTGGCAGACACGCGTCTCATACCCAAATCTTCAGTGATAATGGACTGAACTGAACTGTAACTAATCTGCACCTCCTCTGATAATTCACGGATGGTGATTCGACGATTTCCCCTCACAGCTGCACGCACATCTGCGGTATATTTCTCAGTTCTGCTGGTTGCGGGTCTCCCAGAATGTTCGTCAATATCGACATTTTTTCAACCAGCTTGGAAACGTCTCAATCACTCGTACACTTATGTGCGGCTCATAACCTCCTCTCCATACACTTTCTGCAACTTTGCGTAGGCCGTTGAACAGGTATCGCTATGACAACTTTTTCTGTCATGGTCAATGTGACGATCACACGCTGCTCACGTTCCTTCCGAGCGCTACTATAAACAGCGGAGGTGAGCTAGAGCGTTAAAACTTAGTGCGTACGTACAACAGAGTTCAAGGTTAATCTTTGCCAACTGGCTTCACTCTGCGTACTTTAGCTTCGTTACTATGCGAACAGTCTGGATACTTATTGATCAGACTTCGTATTCCTCCATTACATATATTTTTTATAATTTATGTATTTTCTTTTATTGCGTTTCTTTTTGTTTTATTCGAATCCCTTTAAAACATAATACGCAGTTTCTAACATCTTCACATCATACTTTGTTGTATTATGGTATGCTGTATATGTATATCTTATGTGTATTTAAAAAATATTTATTATCTCTGGCCCCAAACCTAGGTCTGTTCCATCAAGTCAACCTGAAAATATTAACAACAGTATTAACAATGTGTAGCTTCGTATGGCGGCAGAGATAATCGATGAATAAGCAAAATTCAGGCTTACTTTAATGTGGAGCAATATCCAGTCACAGATGATCTACATGGTCTCATAGCTCGCTGATATATGGGATGTGAAATGATTTCTTGCTCTCGAATTGGTGTTTTGACCACCCTCCGCTTTTGACAAATGTGACGTCTAAGATACAAAGAAATAACACCAGAAAATAATTGAGCAGCATCTGTTTATTTCAATGTTGGTTAAACAATTTATTTTTTGTTAATTTTTCGTTAATAACTGGTTAGCTGTATATTTTTGCTGTTCATGAAACATATTTAAACACTGAAATATTAAAGGGTATGCGAGAGAAATTCGAAAGATAGAAGAATACACCCAGGTTTATATATATATATATATATATATATATATATAATAAAGTAAAGTTGTGGAATACCGTACGAGTGGAAATATATATGAAAGAAGGTTTGAAAATGCACTTATTTTTAAAAAATATTTATTTACTTA
>NC_068982.1:130230428-130230956 GCF_001194135.2 Octopus bimaculoides
AAGGACGATCAAAACAACACATACACACTCAGACAAAGAGATATACGCACAGTCTCACGTACACACACCTAACATCCCCACCGACACAAAAAACACTCAAACACACACTCATATACACATTCCACAATAAACTCTGGGACCAATAAAAACGGCACACACACACACACACACACATACCCACACCCACACACACGGACACAAACACACATATTTACACACACACATAGAGATGTGCACAAAACCAGTCCCAAAAACCAGTGAACCATGACAGACTGTCACAGACCAACCAAAAATAAAAAAATCTTCTTTAACTCTTCTTCCCTCCCACCCCAGCTAGCCAGTCATACTGTCTCTTAAGACAGTAAAACATTCCCTCAATATACACAAGAGAAAAAGGCCAGGTCAGTTCCTCCTCAATTTTATTCGATTGTCAAAGAATATGTATAAGAATATGTATATGTATTTTTCCATATGTGTATTTTCATACACTGTTTTTAACACTGTTTTTAACAATTTCACCTTAATATC
>NC_068982.1:130231501-130234229 GCF_001194135.2 Octopus bimaculoides
GTGTGTGTGTGTGTGTGTGCATATATCCATACATATATGTACATACCTACATCTATATGTATACCTACATGCATATATGGGTACAGGACATCACAAAAAAAATGTTAAACACAATGAGAAACGAAAACGGAAAACGAACTTTTTTTCGAACAACGAAAAAAACAGAGAAACGAGACATGCAACATAAAGAATATTTCCCTTCATCAGTTGTCCCTGTCCATCTACTCCGCGTTTCGAAGGCAAGGACAATACGCGACTTCGTTGGAACAGTCCTTCACGCAAAGCAAACCAAATAAAATTTGGAATTTTTTGCGGAGGGTGAAAGTGTAAACAAGAACAGGACAGTGAGAACAAGACAGTAAAAAGAAGACAGTGAAAACAAACAATAAGGGCTGTTAGGCCAAGACGATAGAAAAATTATGATTATTATTTATATATGAGCTCGCGTAGATGCCGTAAGAATTGAGACTGCGTCCTGTCTCCTAGCTCCTCATCCTGCATTAGCTAATTAAACTTAGACTCCACGGATTTAGTGTTCCGTCGGAGAACCCCGGATGAGGATCACTGATGAGATCCCTGACTGAAGTAGCAAGTGGTGCAGGAATGTTACAAAGGAGAAGATTTAATTGTCGCTGCGAAGGTACCACATGTGTTGCAAAATATGCCTCCAACTGTGCGAACCAAAGCATGACGTCACCAGTGAAAGAAGGATGATTAAGTAAACTCATTTTTTTTTTCTGTCAGAGGAGAAAAAGAAAAGGACCAAAAAACCGACAAAAACTGTTGCTGGAAATAGTAGCGTGTGTGCGAGAAAAATTTTTTTTTTCTGAGCAAAATTTATTGAACCGTGTACTGTATGCACAGACAAGAAAAAAAATTTCGTCGCCAAACCTGTTGTGCCGAAAGAAAAAAAAATGCCCAAAACACTGTGATTGTATGTGTGTGCTTGTACCAATAACTTTTTCTTTTTTTTTAGTTGAAAAAGTCGCCAGAAAATGGCGCGCGACTGGTAATGTCCTGTTCCCACGTGGGGCAATTCAAATCTGGCGGCAGACAGGAATGATGGCTGGAAGTTGAGTTGATTCTTTGGCGTCCTGTAGCTCCTTTCGGCTGCTGGAGATCCTTTACACGTTCTGGGTCACCATTTTATAATGGGAGGCAAGGTTCACGATATCGGATGAATATCGCCTTCTACCATTTTAATTGTTCGTTGTGTTGTTTCAGGATCCAGCAGGCGAGGAAAGAAGTTTCAAGTGGAAATGCAAATTCACAACCAGTTTTATTTACATAGTTACAGAGAATAAATGAAGAGTGTCGCTCTCAGTAGACCATCTCAAGCTGTGTACGTTTTGTTGTATTTCCATTAACACGGGCCCATTACCTATGGAAATACGACCTGCAGACAGGACTAGCCTGGAGACCCAGCCAGCGAATGTGTGTTCTGCATCATTTGGCCAATACCAGTGAAAGAACGAACCAATCTGTTTATCTACATAAGTCCAGAAGCCTCATAGAACTGGAGCTACTAACATAGCAACAGCCTGTCGTCGGCTTACCATCATCACAACTTCTACGGATCGTACAAAGGACAATAAATATACATTTACTATACAATCCAAGATATAAAGGAAGATAAATAGTATTCTACTGGTGCAATATTCAACTATTAAAATTGCCAAAGTGTTAATTCTGTCCTTTATTAATATTATTTATACTTTCTATTTATTCAGTGTTTAGCTTTACAAATTCTTCAATAAATATAACCACATTGAGAGCCTAGTACTTTACACAAGTAGCATGACTTATATTTAAGAGACGGGAAAACATATAAGGCAAACTGAAATAACACGTTGCTTTAACCTAAGTGAATAACTCATACCAATAACCTTGAAATCTAGATCTTATCATCTACTTCCAAGTCAGACGATGAATTCTAGAAGTAAGAATAATGTCACAAGCAAAAATGTCTACGTCCTTTTTGTGCCCTTTCCGATAAATTTGTGACGTAAACGTGTATTATATCTTAGAATATGTGTTCAAGATCTCAATCTTGCCGCAGCCGTCACTGAATGTGGCCGTAGATTTGTAGGGGGAAGGGTGGAACAGTTGATTGAATAAACTTCAGTATATATGTGGCTCTTATTTTTCGACCTTGGTAGGATGTTTGGCAAAGCGATCCTCAGCAGGATTGGAATTAAAATGGTGGATGTTGCAAGATATTTCTTATTTTCTGTTTCTTGTACACAACTAAGTCGCTTATGAAAACTAGATAAATAGGACAGCAATTTTGAGAGAAGGGATTAGTCGATTACATCGATTCTAGTACTAAACTATTTCTGTATTCTATTGACCCAGAGCGATGAAAAGTAAAGTGACCTCGGCCGGATTTGAAATCAAAACGTGACACCCTGGAATAAATACCGCAAGACATTCTTGTTCCACAATTTCATTTCAAAATAATCTTTAATGTAGGCACACAGCCACCCCGTCCCATCTGATGTGGGAAAAGTTCGAACTCACTGCCACATTGAGCAATACACCTTCACAATTCATATATATATATATATATATATATAAAAAAATGAGAATGTGTGTGTGTCTGTCTGTCTGTCTGTCTGTCTGTCTGTCCGTCTGTCTGTCTGTCTGTCTGTCTGTCTGCCTGTCTGTCTGTCTGTCTGTGTGAATCCCTAAAACTCGAGAACTACGCAACCAATTTCATTCAAATTTT
>NC_068982.1:130237383-130238094 GCF_001194135.2 Octopus bimaculoides
TATATATATACACATATGCATACATATATATATATATATGGGAGAATGTACGAAAAAACAACAACAGACGAGGACAGGCGGTGTAAACAACAAAAGGATGTATTAGTATGACGCTCGGGAATACGGAATGTCTTCAACGTTTCGAGCTACGCTCTTCAACAGAAAGAATACGGAGACAAGGAGAAAAACACGGAGAAAAAAAATTGAATAGTGTTCAGTCAACGGTCAATCATAGTAATGACTGACCGGAAGTTAGAAATTTTACACAGGAGAGCTAAGAAAAGGGGGAGATAACAAAGGGGGAGAAAGAACGGTACGTATACATATACATATATATATATACATACATACACAGATATGTATATATATGTATACGCACGCACGCACACATACACACACACAATATGATATATAATATCTTATTTTGTACATTATTTAAACCGATATGTGCATCATCAGGTGTTTTGATTTTGCGTAAAGAGAAGATACCTTTGTGTGTATAAGCTTGTGTATGCACACGTGGAATATATAGACATACATACATTTACATAAATATATATAAACATATATATATACATACAAATATGCACATACACACACACACTCACACTCATATGTACGTATGTATGCCTGCATGTATGTATGTATGTATGTATATATGCATGTATGTATGTATGCCTGCATGTATGTATGTATGTATGTATGTATATA
>NC_068982.1:130238104-130238847 GCF_001194135.2 Octopus bimaculoides
TATGTATGTATGTATGTATATATGTATGTATGTATGCCTGCATGTATGTATGTATGTATGTATGTTGCGCATAGGAAATTTGTTGTCGGTGAATATCATGCTTGATGAGATAAACATAAACTACATTGTCAGTAAACATCATTTCATGCGGGAATGTATAAAATAAACATGCATTCATAAGATTTCATGAATGAGTGTATGAATGAGGGAGGGAGAAAGAAGCAGAGAGAGAGAGGGGGAGAGATAGAAAGAGAGAGAGTGGGAGAGAGAAGGAAAAAGAGAGAGAGAGAGAGAGAGAGAGAGAGAGAGAGAGAGAGAGAGAGAGTGAAGACTGATTGACAGTATTAACCTTCTCCTGACATTATAAACATCTGAGATGCCACAAACCATGTGTATAAATTCTGAACACCCCGATTGCTCATGTGAGTAATATGTCGTAGATAAACTCTTATGACGGTGTTTAGCTGAGGTCAGTTAAAATTGATCTTCTACCTAAGTTGAAACGTAGCCCCATTTGTTTTTGTCGGTTATTGCTTTACTTGATCTTTTATTTTTTTTTTCGTTTTTTCTCCCTCTTCTTCTCCTAGTCTCAGAGCATTCCTGAACCATCCTGAATCAAATATTTAGCCAAACAAGATTTGATGTAAAATCTAGATAACTAAAAGGAAAAAAAAAGTCTATATTTAAGATATACATTCCTCATATACTACGTCCGCTCCTCAACGTGAGAAAATATATGTATA
>NC_068982.1:130239681-130240325 GCF_001194135.2 Octopus bimaculoides
TATATATATGTCTATATATATGACTAGTTCAAAAGTGTCTTTACCACCCCGTTGGAACACAGACAAGAGAACGAACCAGTGGATTTCTTTGCCGCCTCACCTATAACCAGCGAGGCAGTTACGATGGATTATATCGACATTAGTGAAGAAGATATACTACTAGCCGTAGATGAAGTGGACGCAAACTCAATTGCTGATCCTGATGGTTTTCCAGCAATCCTCCTCAAATCGTGTACGCATGCCCTGGCGAAACCACTATAGATTCTCTTCCAGAGCTTTCCGGCAAATGGCAGGTTGCCAAGCAGATTGAAGGAGGGAATAATATGTCAAATCCATAAAGGACGAAGCAGAGCAGATGCCAAAAACTATAGGCCTATCTCTCTGACTTTACACATCAGCAAAGTCATGAAACGGATAGTCAGAGGGAAACTAATCGCATTCCTTGAAGAAAACGACTTGCTGAGTGATACTAGTATGGCTTTCGACCAGGTAGGAGCCTGTCTGACCCAGTTCTTACAGCATT
This sequence comes from Octopus bimaculoides, assembly GCF_001194135.2. NCBI lineage: Eukaryota > Metazoa > Mollusca > Cephalopoda > Octopoda > Octopodidae > Octopus > Octopus bimaculoides. The sequence goes on from NC_068982.1 coordinate 130,240,205, forward strand.
ATGGAAGGAATTGTGCCAAATTTTGGCATTGAAAGCTGCACAAATGCCAGAACGGGTCGACGCTGCACAGTGCCAAAGACCCCAGCAATGCCATCGCGCTTCAAGACCAGTTACTGCAACA
>NC_068982.1:130240833-130248231 GCF_001194135.2 Octopus bimaculoides
ATATATATAATAAATGCCAAAACGAATTTCTGTGTCAGTGTGTCACACTTTGACCCCCTCTCTCACTATTCAATGACACTTCTACTCCTCTTGCTGGGGTGAGAGTAACAGTAGGCATAGAGACGGGTGGTAGTAGATTGACAATTGAGATGGTATTAGGGTGATAGTAATAGTATGAGCACTAGTTGTGGTAAAGGTGGAGGCGACGGTGATGATGGTGGCGGTGGTAGCTGAGGCTATCTAGCATGACGGTGACAGTAAGGGATGTGAAAGACAGTGGTGATGATGGTGGAGAGGAAGGCGGTGAAGTCAAAGGTGTTGATGATGGTGGCGTCAGAAGTCTGAATGGTGTGTGTATAACAGCTGTGGTGGTTGAAAACAATCAACAGAGAGAGTGAGAGAGAGAGAGAAAGAGAGAGAGAGAAAGAGAGAGAGAGAGAGAGAGAGGTTAGACAGAAACAAAAAGTGTAATGACCCCCGAATGGGAAGACAAAAAATGTTGTTTATCATGAAGCTGTGCAATAAGTTCCAAGTCGACATAATATATCATTGTTTTGACGAAAATTGTTCATTGCTTGAAAGATATAGGTCAAGTTTAAAAAAATTTAATATATAGGCGTAGGAGTGGCTGTGTGGTAAGTAGCTTGCTTACCAACCACATGGTCCCGGGTTCAGTCCCACTGCGTGGCATCTTGGGCAAGTGTCTTCTACTATAGCTTCGGGCCGACCAAAGCCTTGTGAGTGGATTTGGTAGACGGAAACTGAAAGAAGCCTGTCGTATATATGTGTATATATATGTATGTCTGTGCATGTGTGTCTGTGTTTGTCCCCCCAGCATCGCTTGACAACCGATGGTGGTGTGTTTACGTCCCCGTAACTTAGCGTTTCGGCAAAAGAGACCGATAGAATAAGTACTAGGCATTCAAAGAATAAGTCCTGGGGTCGATTTACTCGACTAAAGGCGGTGCTCCAGCATGGCCACAGTCAAATGACTGAAACAAGTAAAAGAGTAAAAGAGTATGTACTCACTGCATGAAGTGTCATTATTGGGCTCAAGGCCCAATGAAGAGGTCTCCACAGGAGCTAGCTTAAAAGCCGCCCGACAGGGCGGCTTGTGTATGTAGGTATGTGTGTGTGTGTATATATATATAATACTACACACGTGTAGTAACAACGAGATTGACAACTGTCGAGGCCGCTTTTGGTTGCTTATCCAACACTCTGGCTTTTCCTTATACTTCATTTCATTTCATTTCATCTAGTTTCAGCTCATGAGCTGTGGCCATGCTGGGGCACCGCCATTTACTTGTATAATATTACAAAATAAATTGCAGACAAGATATCGTACAGACCTAATTTGCAAAGAACTTTTTTAGTTACCTTAAACATTTCTAGTTAGATTTCTTATCAAAATCAAATAAGTAGCATTTGCGAAACGTATTTGTTCTCAGCGGGTCATCTTCATGTAGGCAAAGAAAAAGGGTGGGGGGAGAGTAACTCCCTTAGATGCTTTGAAATCACGATTTCCTAACGACTTACCATCTATGACGATCAAAAGTTTTTATTTTTTTATTTTTGCAATGGGACATTTTTTTAAATATTTTACTTTAGAATTGACCTACTTCATGAACTGACACCATGCAATTAATAGCTAATTAAAATGTAACATTCTTAGTGACATTGAAATAAAGAATCACATAAAATAGCTTATCTGCTGTCATTGAAATAATTAATACATAGACGTATATTACTTGTGAGACAGAATTAAGTATGCATGGATCTGTTTGATTTAACCTATACAAGTGACGGGAGCGATGACGACTGATAAGCATGCGAAATGCTTAATAGTTGATAAATATTATTCACACTATTTTAGACATATAAATCACAACTGTATTAAGTGGATACTAATACCCGTATCGCAAAAAGTGATAGCATTTTAAAACAAATAAGTTCAAACTGCTATTCAATAAATGCTTCGATTTTACGTAAATTCCGAGACTCATTACAACAATCTCATATATTGCCAGATTAAGTTCTGACCAAAGTCTATTTACTAAAAGTGGTATATTTCGTCTAAAATCTATGTAACATGCATTCTATATATATATATATATATATATATATATATATATATATATATATATACATATATATATACTATAAATATCATGTTAGAATGTGCTACATATAAAAATGCAACAGTGATACATACACGTATCACAGTATACACATTTTATTCAAATATGTGTTCATATTTATTTCCAAAGTTAATATGGGTTCTGCATGTACTAAAATATACATGCTAGCAATAAATATGTGTAATATCCATATCAGACACTGCACATAATAATTGTACAGTGCATAATTTAAGTTTCTTCATTGAGTCTTTTTTTGTGAACATAGGTAAGTCCTGGATAAGTTTTACTGTATAAAACAGTTTCGTACTTAATAAAGATATTTTTATCATTACATTTTTTTAGTGTAGAATGCGTTGCCATTCAGGTTTCCTTGATCATCACTTCACTATAGGTACAACCTCAAATTATTCTTAATTAGAATACATATAACCATAAATACACCACGACGTTTTTACTCCAGCAGATAGAAATAATAAATGTCTACTTTCGATTGGGAAATAACTCATTACAGCATCTGACAAAATGCCTTATGTTTTTTGTCTGTTTGTTTGTTTCTGTGATTTGTATCGTATTTATATCCAATGTTAAGCTGAACAGTTTCTTTGAACTAAATCTTAGCATCACGAATTGAAAAAATAAGTGCGTTAGAAATATCTTTTTTTTACAAGATTCAGCTTTGTAGTATCCTAATCTTTATTCTTCTCAACCTGTTGATTGGTTGATTATAGATCACAATTGCGTTTCTAATGTTATTTTTGGATTACTAACTGAAGCTTACGGTTATTGGGTTGCAGATAGAGAGAAAATTTACTAATATTCAATTTAAGACAAAATGTGAAAGAAACTTTACAGCTAAGTTGTGATGTCAGAAGTCAGCTTCAGTTATATTTAGGGAAAGAACGAATTTGCAGAGATTATCTTCAAAACAGTAGATCATTTGTTTTTCACTACAACGCAAAAAGTTCCAGTCAGCTCCTTTTGAGACGCATTTAGTTAAGCGTTTGATTTGAGTGAAGCTTCATCTAAGATCAGTGTGTTGGCGTTCATTTTCGAGGACTTGGGAATTTGAGATTTATAACACTGTTTCCTTTTTAAATATTGTAAAGTGTTAAGCAGAATCGGCTGATCAGGAATTTACGTTGACTATACCGCACTGATTTGTCAGTGAGTATGCAATTGGCGGAGAAGGGTGAGGGAATCACGAACTGCAAGAATGGAAATTGCTTGCAGGCGAGATCAATGTGTTTAGCAATTATAATTTATGTCGTTATAACAAGTTTTGTTAACGCTTGGAGGACTCAACGTTTGAAATTCCTGAGTGTTATGAAAGCACACACTAAGAGAAAGAAAATTTGTGGAGGATGACCAATAGGTGTCCATTTGGGAAGAGTTGTTTGTGTGATTACCACTTGTATATGGGTGTCACTGTGACGTTTGGCTGAGTTGGTTGTAGCTGAGAATTTGTTGCTGATGCGTTCTGATCTCTCATGAGTCACAGAACAATGATATTTTGCTAGTTGCCCATACACAAAAATTTGGGTTTGATGTATCACTGTCGTCACGGAGAAAGATTGTCAATAATGTTTGATTATCCCTCAGTCAAGAGAATGGTTACGGGAGATGTATCACATGCTATTCATAAGACAAGTCACCGTTACATTAGTGAATGTTTGTAGGTGATATGTGAAAGTTAGGGTTTTAGACGGACAATCGAAGCAAACGGTAGCTGCAAAAGAAATCAAGGTCACGACTGGAAGAGATTTGTCATACATGGTGAGAATATAAGATGATATATATTCAGTGTTGCTACCATTTAACATTCGCGTGAGTCGAGTTTGCTTTCACCCTTTCAAGGGTGATAAAATAAGTACCAGCTGAGTATAGGGGTTGGTAATCGACTTACCCGCTTCCCCCAAAATTGCTGGCCTTGTGCCAAAATTTGAAACCAATATTAGTGAGTTATAAACATTGCAGATTTGTAGAGGAAAGAAATAAGTTTGCTGAGAGAGCATAACTATGTCAACATCGGAACTTAACATAGCACAACTGTTCTTATCTAAACAAGATAAATAATAAAAAAATTAGAGATAAAAAATAATAGAAATACTTACCCTGGCCGATGGAATTGTATTTGAGCATCTATGCTGGCAGTCAAAAACATCACTATACATAGAAATTGTAGAGCAGGTCGCTGTGTTAAAATTGAGCTCAACAAAGGGGTGAACATAATTAGAATACAGTAGTCTCTTCAATACTGAAATCCAGATATAAAATTAGGATTCCAGCTAGGTAGATAATTAATAAAGTTGTTTCGTACTCCTATGTTGTATCATGTAGAAGATCATTGACGGAAACTTGCGATTGATTTTATAAGTTGAGCTACATTGTAAAGCATTTGTGATATTTTGTTCTACATTCAAACCGATAAAGATAAGTTTAAAAAATAAAAGTGTTATAGCATATATAATCATAGAGAAACAATATATACGGCTTCTTTATCCATTTTAGTTGCCTGTATTTTACACATATCTTTTGTAGTTTCTTTTAATGGTTATTATTTCATTCGATTTCTTCTCAGCCTTACACAAAACAAAATCATCGACAAGCGTGTCATCTTTCATCGAATAAATGTTCAGTAAAGAATAACTATGGCCTCATTAGTTTGGTTTTACATATACTAATTATACTCCTTGATGCGTCCTTATCTTCTGCCGCTTCATCTCTTCTATTCCATTTATAAACTTTGGTATCGAAGAATTTCATAAGCTGCACGAATTTCCTCCATGTGTTCAGTTTAAACGTTTCTAACAGCCTCTAAACTCTTGCAATATGAAGCAGCTGTTTTAAGAACGGTAAAGTCCAAATATTATCAGAATTGAATGTAATTAGATATTTATTATTTCTGGTTTGTGTGTATAAGTCCCGAATCAAATTTCGAATCGTTCGTCGCTACGATTTCGATTTGTAACAGAATCACATCAACACATTAGCTAGTAAATGGTTAATGATAGATCTTCCAGTTAGTTGACAGATATTTGTGATATAATAAATAAATTGAAATCAGTGAGTTCAACACATTCACTAGCATGTAAGTAATCAACTTGACTTCACATTAAAAATCTACGAAGTAGTAGTTTTGATGCCTGATGTCTGAGATAAGTTGTATCGGTTTGTGACAGCAGGCATCTGACCAGCAAAGAGAGTCAGCAACGATGAGATCTGTGCATGATAGCGGGAAGGGTCGGAGAAAGGAATGGTGGGAGTGGGGAAAGCAATGATAAAAATAAAATATACATTACCGACCCCACTGTCAGCAGAGCACCTATGTCTTTGCTGATATCAAGCGTGTCTTGTTACAGGAATGCTATCTGTTTGTACTCGGGCATACGGAGTAACTTCGAATAAATTGCATTGGTGTATTACTGTAAACAAAAATTCCAACTCTAAAGTATGGATGCATGTACACATTTATTAATATTACATATGTATGTACGTGTGCACACAAGGCATGGCTGTATGGCTAAGTAGTTTGTTTCACGTCCTGGTGCTTCCAGGTTCAATCCCACTGCGCAGCATCTTGGACAAAACCAATGATTTCTGAGTGGTATTTGGCTTCCAGAGAGCCGTCGTATGCCGCTTATTATAATCACGGATAATATCAATCAATCAGATATTACTATCGAAATTAGTTGATATCAATGTATTTAAGGGAAATTTTAAATTATCCGTTCATTAGGAGGTAAGTGAACCGCCACATACAAAGAAACATTATTTGTGTAAGGTGAATGATGTGGTGGCGGTCGCAAGACTGTAATGGAAGTGAAGACACCGGTATGCTAACTATATGAGCATGGCTGGCAATATGTATGTATGTATGTATGTGTGTGTGTGTGTGCGTGTGCGCGTGCGTGCGTGCGTGCATGTATGTATGTATGTATGTCATTCAGTTTATTTCAAAATTTCTTGCCAATAGAGAAAGAACCGGTTTCTAATCTAGATCCAAGGCACCTTCATTGGAATTTCAACATCAACAGCAGGGTATTTTTGTTTGTTTGTATGTATGTGTTATGTATGTGTGCGTGTATGTATGTATGCATATATGTATGCAATATCACGTCTAATAAGATAAAGTAATAGAGATATACAATATATATATGTATGTGTGTGTGTGTTTGTGTGTGTATGTGTGCGCGCGCGAGTATGTATGTGTATGTGTGTGTATGTATGTAAAAGTGTGTGCGCGCGCTAGCATGTGTGTTGATAGGTGTGTGTGCGTGCATATGTATGTATATCCATATGTGTGTGTGTATTTACATAAATACATGAATATGCACATACTCTTATACATGCTTATAAATTTCCACATCTATACCAAAATTTATTAAACGAAGGGCTATGCAAAAATAAGTTCAATCTTGAAACACACATACACAGACACATACACGCGTGTGTGTATGAATACATTATATGTATGTATATATACATAGTGATATCTCGTAGTATGAGTTTAATTCGTTCTATGACCGAACTCGTTTTACTATTTACTCGTTTTATGATTTACTCGTTTTACAAATCAATTTTCGCCATTCAAATTAACTAAAATATAATTAGTCTGTCCCAGCCCCACAAAACTACTCAAAAATAATTTTTCATGAGTTTTAAAGCAGAAAAGGTGTAGTTACTAGTAAAGTGACGATTGTTAAAAGGAGAATGCAAAAGAAATATGTTAACCAGTTTCGTTAACTGAATTACTTTAAAGATGGGACAATTTATGCGTTCGTACGGCAGATTTCCGCTCATACTTTAAGACAAAAATTCGCACGAATCTCGGCTCGTACAACAAATTACTCGTAAAATGGGGCACTCGTACTGAGAGGTTCTACTGTAGACACGCGCGCGCACACACACACACACACACACACACACACACACGCACAAAACGTACATGAGTTTGTGTATACGTATATACTGGTGAATATGTTTTATTACTCTTATATTTTGTGTTTGGCTATAATTTGAAGAGGCTCTCTTGGGTAGTTTTAGCAGATCTGCTAGCCATTTATAACCAGACTCTGTCTTCAGGTATCTATATATAGTACCTGGTTAGTATCATATCTGTCACCCATGTTAAACGTCTTTTCTTTGATAAGACGGGGATAGTTGTTTTTAATTCTAACAACAATTTTCTTCTTCTTCTTCTTCTTCCTCCTCATCCTCCTCCTCCTCTTTCTCCTCCTCCTCCTCCTCCTCTTTCTCC
>NC_068982.1:130249418-130254172 GCF_001194135.2 Octopus bimaculoides
TATATATATATATATATATATATATATATGTATGTATATGTATATATACATTAATATGTATATGAATTTAGTTACACTTTATCACCACTGACTAGCTGTCTTTTGTATCATATATTTTTATATCTATTGATTCCCTAGGAAATTCTTTGACCAATTGCCTTGCTTAATTGCTTTATTTGTTTTAAAGATTTTTTTTTGTTTTTTTCTCTAAGACTGAGCTGGCAGAAACGTTAGCACGCCGGGCGAAATGCTTAGCGGTATTACGTCTGCTGCTACGTTCTGAGTTCAAATTCCGCCGAGGTCGACTTTGCCTTTCATCCTTTCGGGGTCGATTAAATAAGTACCAGTTACACATTGGGTTCGATATGATCGACTTAATCCGTTTGTCTGTCCTTGTTTGTCCCCTCTGTGTGTAGCCCCTTGTGGGTAGTAAAGAAATAAGGTATTTTCTTGGAAACCAAAGTTTTTTTTTTTCATGGGACTTTTACATACTAGCATGCCCCCACTCCACCGTAACGTCTAAGGGGCCCGCTTGCAATCGAGCATACTGGCAACCTGCCACTGACTATACTAAAAATATGGTTTTTCACATTAACGCTATCCCCAAGTTTGAAGAGGAAGTTTTAAAGAAATGCTGTGGTAGAACTAATTCCAGTGAATCTGAAATCAGATTATAGAAATATGTTATAATGGAATTTTTATTGTCTTTACTTATCGAATTTAACAAATCATTAAACGTAACGAGCAGAACGTTTCCAATATGACTCAATCAAGTAATGATTGTCAGTTTTAATCATGACATCACTGATACGTTTGAGAAAAATATTTCTGTTTTGTTAACCTGAAAATTTGTAACTTTTAATCGCCCATTCTGTTGTTGGTTTTGTATAGTGTCTATGGAAAAAATATTTACTTCGTAATTTACATGAGAATAATTCTCACTGTAGATTTCGAAAGTACGCTATAATTTCCAGGTGTTGCAATAACTTATGATGTGGATTTCAAATCCTCACACACACACACACACACACACACACACACACACACACACACGCACGCACGCACGCACGCACGCACACACGCACACATCTAAACTCACACATACACGCATACATGCGCATGCATACATACACACACACGCTCACTCACTCATACACCCAAACGCACAAGCATGCACGTGCTTATTTACGCATATGTAATATGCAACGCCATGCAATAAGATTACTGAATATGTTTATGTGAAAAAAAAAAACGCAGTCAATGTTTATATGCAAATATGCTTCAAGCATATTCAATGGAGGAAAAGTAGTATTTAAATTATAACCTTAATTTTATTCCGGCAAGACAATGGCGTAACTATTCTGTATCTATGATTTAAAGCCAGCTTGTTTTCTGATCTTAACGTATTGTTATTCGTGAACAGAGTCTATTGTACGGCCGCTGGTGTAGGCATGACAGATGTTATCTTAAGAAAGTAATATAGAACACCTTGATACACTATGAATATTAGTGGACAATATTGAAAGGGCAATATTCTAACTATCATACTATACTCGTATGATTCGTTACTGCATATCGGACTGTGGCATAAGGTCTTCAGCTAGTCGGTGGCATATTATACTCAAAACAATGGATCGGCGAAGAGCTCACTCGATTGACCTAGGTGCACAAAACAATGAACAGGTAGTACTGATTCCTAATTGTAATATTGATTTCAAATTCTGGCACAAGACAAGCAATTTTGGGGGAGAAGTGAGTTTATTACATCGACTCCAGTGTTCAACTGGTGCTTATTTTATCGATCCCGAAAAGATAAAAGGAAAAGCGGATCTTGGCAAATTTGAACTCAGAACATGAAGACAGGTTAAATACTGTTAAGCATTTTGCCTGGCGTACTAATGATTCTGCCAGTTCGCTGCCTTAGTCTGCACTGTAATTTTGTCAAGCAATTGCTGAATGAAATTGCAGGAAAATATATGCAAACAAACTGTAAATTCATTATAAAAATTATTGAGAGCTTGACAGCAATCGTTCCAAATGTTGGGCTTCGTTATCAAATGGGTTTTTACGGGCGAAAAGCGCATCTTTAGCATAAATGGAATTGCATCCCAACTACTGACCTTTCTCTTCAGAGTGATCAAATATTTTAGTCCCCAACAATTATCGTCATTCTACAAAGCTTGGATGAGGATTACAATGTAGTATTGCCCTTGCATCTGGAACTGTGCAGCTGCTGCTGTGGCACACAGGTCATCCTAGACTGTATCCAGAAGAGAGTCACCCGACTGATGGGTATAAGGTCATTCGAAATCATATAGCAGTCTCTGTTCAACGGGTACTCTGTCTCTTTTCTATTTTTCTTACCGATGTATTATGATCTCAGCTCTTCGGATGTGACTGGTCTCATGCCTCCTCCATTGGCGGAACACTCCATCGGTGACAACAGTGAGTGTTTCATTTGATTCGATCAACCGAAACAGCCTACTCATGAAATTAACGTGCAAGTGATTGAGTACACGTACCCTTAACGTAGTTCTCAGGGAGATTCAGCGTAACATAGCGAATGTAACAAGGCTGGCCGATTGAACAACTGATTTTTTCTAGCTAAGTGGAGTGGCGCAGTGTGATATGCCTCCTTCATTGAAACATTCTCCTATCAGCTACATTGTTGTTGAATAACCCACCAGGCTCCGCATTAATCACTACGTCCTGTTTTTTCTTCTTCGAATGTCGGTACTCTGAAATTCTCTCCTTGCCCATATCTATACCGTACATGTTGACATGTTCAAGAGGAACATAAATAGCATCAATATTACTGGTCTAGGATTGCTTGTGAAGGCCATGGGCACTGTCCGTTTCTTCGGATCTAGTAAGAAAAAAGAAAAGCATTTTCCATATAAGGGAATTTTAAAGAATCATCTTATATAAGTTATAACCATTCCGATTTACTGGAATGAATTTTGTCTTATGATGCTTGACTTTGCAATGAGGAGTTTACTTTGTAAAGTCTGCAAACACTTAATTATTTCTGGCAAATATACCCATGCATCCAACAGAGAACAACTAACTTTATTCAAATTTCGATAAATGTGTAAGAACGACCGTGCGAACCAAAAGGAGAAATGGCGACGAATGGAAAATCAGGCTCCTTTATTCACGCGTCACACGGTCGAACACAAAAATATAAAATGATATATATGTTATAATCCTATAACATAGAGAGTTTAGAAATGCCAGTAAGGAAGACGATATTGAACCAACCGATAGAGATGAATAACAGTAAGATTTATTGGAACATTAAACTGTATGTCTGTGTGTGTGTGAATGCGACATAATAAAACACATTAAAGACAGGCCGTCATGTAAACAAAAGAGTGTGTGCAAGTAATACATGTATGTGTATGTAAGAGTTACAGAGTATAGTTTAGAGTCAGTAACACGGATTAGAATTTAAGATACCAGTTCTTTGTTAGAGTACACAGTGGTTAGTGTCTGTATATAAGAAGTTAAGGCGTTGGGGCAGAGCGATCACTCGTCGTGATGTTAGGGCTTCCATGCTCTAGGAATTCAAACCACGATCTTACAATCGTGGGTGCAACTCCCTAACCATTAAGCCAATTGCTCTCACAGCACAATAACTCTATAAAATCAGTAAAAGTAGCTAAAGTGTTGTGAACAGAAGGACAAATGAAGGCTGAAACTACTAAACGGATATCGAGATAGATGAAAGATGAAAATACATTTTACACCAATATGATGATATTGTACAGAAGGCAAGACATAATTTCATCTCAGAACCTGTACTATAATGGAAATGAATGCTCTCATTCCTGAAACTAAAAAAAAAAAATGTAATTTGGTACTTTTTTATTGCCAACATGAGACCATTACAGACACGTTACATTTGACTGCAAATTAATTTAAGATGCGAAATAGTTAATATAATTATGCATTTACAATACCATAATGAAAATTGAAAATACTTCAAACAGGATCGGAAGTTTAGCGATACAAACAAAGCTTTTGAAAAGTAATCTAACCTCCACTATCATCTGTACAGTCTTTAGACAAAGTAACATCTATACACAGCTCAAGTTTAAGTATCTTATGCACACTAGAAAAATAGTTATATCAAAACACTTTCAGAAGAAACTTATTAAATACATCGATTAACTTTTTTTTTACTAAGTAAGCAAAAATATTTTCTGAGATATTATAACGGAATCCTACATAAACAGGAAGTTTATGTCTGTTCTTAGAGAAACAAGAAGTAAATTTATATGTATTTCATTGGGTAGGCGAGAGAAGGGAATATGGTCACCGAGGAGTTTATATGTTAAGAAGCGTTTGGAATTTCTCTATAAAAAGATTCTCCTTGTGATTCTTTCTTGTGTAGAGATTCTGTCTTTACTTTGATAGAAAGGGAATATAAGGAATTTAGGATTTTTATTTCTCGCGCAAGAGTCTATGTGGCCACTGAGTGGAATTTGGCGGTGTTGTGGAAGATTTATTTGTTCTTTATGGACTCCGGAGGAACAAGAGAAGTTGGTCTTGATTTTAAACCTTGTTCCTTGTTTGAAGGTAAATTCAGAGCCTTCAAGTAGGTAGGGGCAGGTACCACAGTTAGGGTGTGCACATTTTTTAACTGATGGTGGTAGAAGTGGTGTGTGTAGTTTGGCATTAGTTAAGAGTTTTTTCAAAGATTTGTGTTGCCTTTTGCATTTAAGGACTTTGTGTGTATTGATGATATTATT
>NC_068982.1:130254582-130265059 GCF_001194135.2 Octopus bimaculoides
ATATATATATATGTATATATATATATATATATATGTATATGTATATGTTGAGATCCGGAGATGCTAGCGGTAACACCATCAACCTTTCCCCTTGTATGCCATAAGACCTTAGAAGTGACAGCAGTATTTCATCTAGCCAAAATCCAAGATTTCGTTCGAGAGATTGTAGTAAGAGGCCACGGTCACTCTAACCTCTTCAGGCTCCCTGACTGGGCCAACAAGTTTTCCCCCAATGATACCAGCCCATAACATAACTCCTCCACCCTGTTGCTGACGTCGCAAACGTTGGTGACACACATCTCCAAAATAGACCCAGCCATTTGCCCAACCGTCAGGTTCGTCAAGGGTCGCTCTTGTTTGGTCAGTGAACAGAAAACAACTCATGTCTAACGTCATGTACTTTTGGGCCCATTGAAGCCTCAAACTCCTCTGAGAAAGCTGTTTCAGGGGTTCTCGCACGGGAACCATGGTCCCGAGGATGCAATTTATGGTAGTTTTCGATACCTGTTTGTCCAGGTTTCCCACGTAACTTGCGGCCTATATTACTTAGATCCCTACCTGTCACAGTCTTGGAGGTCCCACAATCGGATCGTTTCTTTCTTGGTGCTCATGTGGCTAAATAATTCACTATGTCAAGGAATGTTATAATATTATTATGGTTTTCTGTTAAATATATACTCAATGTATGCTTAATATGTATCATTACCCTTCATTTTCCCAACAAAAAAAATGTCTAGATGGGCTATTTTCATTTAAAAGCTCTTAGCGTGGTTCACCAAAATAGTGAAGAATCTGAAAAAAGGACGTTACACAGGATAATGAAAACATAACAATGGTGTTGTCATAGTGTGCAAACCAACCAGGGAAAGTTATATGAAAATCGATTCACAGAAAACCGAGAAATCCTAAATTTCTCTTCTAAGCTATTAGTGTGGTTGTGTGTGTGTGTGTGTGTGTGTATTCATAAATATAAAAAGAAGGAAAAATGCTCGGGAATCTTATGTTGGAAAAATATATACATATTTATGAAATAGAATATTTACATAGTTGACCGGTTTCGCTTATGCTATTCATGACTAATATGTTAGTGGTAATGTTATCATTTCATGCTATCACGTTTCCATTCCATATTAGGAGGAAAACATATTTTGTAAATGAATCGAGAGTTAGATAAATTTTAGGGGAGGTAATCCGTAACTGATATTATTAAAAGCATGGGAGATAATTACCCTTTTATTTGGTAAGTAATTGATTATATGTAGATTCAAATTATATATGTTAAATCTCTGAACGAGGTGTTAACAGTAACTGCACGATAAAGTGAAGTATATTTGCCATTTAAATGTAGCTGACCCCTAAAGGTGGATGTTACTGTTGCTTTTAGCCCCAGGAGAACATCTCCTCCAGCTGGCTTATTGACACATATCTGTGTCCTGACTATTTTTGCCAAGGGAAGTTATCCCTCCCATCTTGATCTGCGATACGTACGGACCCGAGTTTCAGGGTTATGTCCCTTTTTCAGCGTACGATAATCGCCGACCTTCGATGAGAATGACAATCCCTTGACAATATATAAGTCTTTTTCCAGTGAAGTTATTCACTGATATCGAAAAAGTGAAAACAAGCAATGTTAAATCTCTGAACGAGGTGTTAACAGTAACTGCACGATAAAGTGAAGTATATTTGCCATTTAAATGTGGCTGACCCCTAAGGGTGGATCCTGAAACTCGGGTCCGTACGTATCGCAGATCAAGATGGGAGGGATAACTTCCCTTGGCAAAAATAGACAGGACACAGATATGTGTCGATAAGCCAGCTGGAGGAGATGTTCTCCTGGGGCTAAAAGCAACAGTAACATCCACCCTTAGGGGTCAGCCACATTTAAATGGCAAATATACTTCAAATTATATATATTTACGATCTAAACATTTACATAGTTCGAAATAGTTCAGGCTTCATTAAATACGCGGCTTTTGTGGATTTTTGCGAGGGAAAAAACATTAAAAATTTGTTAAATAGTTGATTTCTTTGTTTGTCAGACTCTTTCCATGTAAGTGAAGTAAGGAAGAAAAATTGTTCATCATTTTCTGTTGTTTATAGTTCTTTCATCTTTTACTTGATTCAATCATTAGACTGCGGCCATGCTGGAGTACTGCCTTAAAGAATTTTAGCCAAATGAGTTGACACCAGTACTTATTCAGCTTAGTACTTATCCTATCGTTTTATTTTGTCGAACCACTAAGTTACGGAGATGTAATCACACCAACACCGACTGTCAAGAGGAGGTGGAGTATGAACACGGACATGAAAACACACACACACACACACACATGTATATACAACAGACTTCTTTCAGTTGGTGCCTACTAAATCCACTTACAAGTCCTTGGTCGGCCCAGGGCCAAAATAGAAGGCACTTGCCCAATGTACCACGCAAAGGGACTAAACGTGGGACCATGTAGTTGAGAAGGAAACTTCTTGTCTAACAGCTTTCAGCCCTTTTGTGATAAGAATAGGTTTCTAGCGGGGACAGTGCTAAGTTTTTATAGTATTTTGTGTCCACCAGTACTACAATAATACCTTTATTGTTACAATTGATTGTTAGCTCATTTTGCTTGTTTAGAAGTTGTGTCGGACAATAAAATTTGAATTAATTTCTAGCTGCACAATTAACGTGGCTTTCGTCCTCCCATGCATACAAATTTTTGAGTATACTCCATTGTAAAGTGTAGTGAGTGTTTGGATTTTTAAGTTGCCAGACGTACTCGGCCAGTGAAGTTGAATGGGTCAACTTAGTGTTTTTGAACGAGTACACTAGCGTATAGAAGCGATTCTTAAAATTTTTACCTGCAGCTCTTTTGTATTCTCTAATGGTTGCACTTGTATTTACTTGACAGGTATTCTTACAAATACAGGTTTTCGAATTTGCCAAAACTCATATGGAAAAAAAACTCCTGTAATTTAATAGTTTCCAAATCAAATTATTCTTCCTCTAATAGCATTGTTTATTTCAAATTTGTTATTTTAAAAAGGATTTATTTTTTTCATCGTGAGTTGTCACCCTTGTCTTTGCTTGGTTGATTTAAGCACTGATTACTTGTTATCCTTCCAGTTATGAGTATAGCTTTAATTTACTAAGTTTATATGCTTGTAGCTTTAATTATTTTCCTGTATACATAATATTTCAGTAATTTGTATAATTAAAAGTACATTATTTTTCTCAACACATGTTCTTCACATCCTCTGTATATCGTCATACCTTTGTAATTCTCTCCTTGTACGAAAAGAGGTTTCCTTCCCCTGGCATTGGAGTATTCTCTTTGATTCCTATACTCTATTAGTTCTATCCTGTGAAATGCCAACTCATTTTATTATAGTGTAAGTGATTGAGTATCCCACAGATATTCAACCTTATAATACTCAGGTAAACCTAGCATGATGCATGTGTATAACAATGCTGGCTCTCTGAATCACAGGTACATTACAACCGACAAGCTTCCATACAGCTTTTGTCCAGGGCCTCCAAAAGAAACTTTTAAAGATAGAGCAAGACTTCTTTTGGGGCCACTGGAAGCAGGTTCTTTCAAAATTCAAGAGAGCTTTTTTCTTAGGAATGAACTTGCCATATATTCATGTGCCCTACTTGGGCTCTCTTATCCTCAGATAAATATACTGAAGCCTCACTCCGAAAGGACCTGTTTCTGTCAACAGAAATATTTCACTCAAAAAACTTGGGTCTATATGATCCTATGACAAGAGACACTTGCTCAAGATGCTATACAATGTGATTAAACCCAAGACTTTGTGAGTGAAATCAATGTCTTGGCCAAGCACAGACATGGGTGTATATCAGTTATGGCATTCACAGTTCCAATACAAACCAGGTCCAAGATCCAATTAAAAGAAAAACCGGTTGATGTGACTGAGTAAACTTGGAGCTGAATTCAATTCCTTTGTAAGAAGAGTCTCTAAAGTTCAAGGTCACTGACTCTCTTTGTCTAACTGATTCATTAAGAAAATCTGTAGTCTTAGTGATGCACACACACACATTTGTACGTAACTATTTTTCTGCACTTATTACTTTTCCATTTTTATAAGACCCCTCCCCGCTATGTATATGACTCCATATATGTGTATATATTTACATTTAACATGTAATGCTTTTACAAGCATCCCCTACATTATAAAAGCATTTCATTTGTGAAAAATCTGACTGCAACATGCCATTCTGTAGCACAATAATTGTTTTCCAGCAGGTTTACATGGAAGGCAATGAATATGGAAATGAATGAGAAAATACATTTTACATTATGGAATTCTCTATTTTTTGAGTCTCAACATTTCCAGAATAGATGAGAAACCTGTATCAATATGTACACATGTACATATGCGCATGCACTCACACACTTACATTTATACATGTGCACAACACAAATTACACACGGCAGTTTTGTAATTCCATGTAAGTAAAAATTCAGAAAGGAGAACCAATAGCAAGAAAAGAAAATAGGACGCAAGAGGATTTCATTACAAAATTTACCATATTTTGAAATATTTCTTTTCTTTTTTTTTTTATTATTTGGTTAATATTTTATTTGTTTACATATAAGACTATGGTACAAAATATGTGTAGACTTTGCTTGCTGTTTAATGGCTGATTGAATAAATCTTGATATTTGTATCAACTTCTGTAATGACAGGACATTCAAGAATATACATATTCTGCAAATTCGCATGAATTCATTTTTGTCAGTATGCTTGTTTTGAACAGTAATTTTTGCTGTTATTTTTAAATAATTAATAAGTATATTTTATTTTTTGTTGATAATTTTTAAATCCCCCAAGATTAAACCAGACGATAACTGAAATTTGTAAATTTACTTAGAAATTATTAGCAAGTAGTGGTAAAAGTGTCAAGAGTAACAGCAGAAATCATTTTAAAATGGTAATAACAATAATTCTTTCTCTTATAGGCACAAGGCCTGAAATTTGTGGTGAGGGACAAGTCAATTACATCAAACCCAATGCTTGACTGGTACTTATTTTATCAATCCTCAAAGGTTGAAAGGCAAAGGTGGAATTTGAAACCAGAAATATAAAGACAGACAAAATGCTGTTAAGAATTTTGTCTGGTGTGTTAACGATTCTTCCAGCTCACCACCTTAATAATAATAATGGCTTCAAATTATGGCTCAAGGGCAGTAGTTTTAGGAGAGAGTGCTAGTTGATTACATCAACTCCAGTACTCGACTGGTAGCTATTTCATCGACCCCTGCCAAAGGATGACGGGTAAATTTGGCTTCAGCAGCAATTGAACTCAGAACGTAAATCAGATTAATACAGTTTCAAATTTTAACACAGAGCCAACAGTTTTGAGGGGAGGAGGAAGTCGATTAGGCCAATCCCAATGTTGATCTGGTATTTATTTCATTGACACCCAAATGATGAAAGGCAAAGTTGACCTCAACAAAATTTGAATCCAGAGTATAAAGAGCCCAAAGAAATGCTGCTAAGCATTTTGTCCAACTAATTAATGATTCTACAAGCTCAACACCTTAATAATAATTATTATTATTATAATCATAATCCTTTCTACTATAGGCATAAGGCCTGAAAATTAGTGGGAGGGTGGTTAGTTGATTATCTTAACTTCAGTGCTGAACTGGTAGTTATTTCATCAAGCCCAAAAGGGTGAAAGACAAATTAGACCTCAGCAGCATTTGAACTCAGAATATAAAGCCAATGAGCATAATAATAATAATAATAATAATAATGAGAAACAGAGAGCCTAATTGTAACAGCCCAAGACCAAGTGATAAAAACAAACAACTTGAAAATAAATATGTATGGAGAGAATGTGTCAGAAAACTGTAGAGCCTGTAGAACTTAGACTGAGACAGTTGCATACATTGTGGAAGGATGCCCCAAGTTGGCACAGGAAGAAGATATGAAATGGAGGCACAATCAGGTTGTAAACATTTTCCACTGGAAACTGTAGCAGAAATGGAGATTTGGAGCTGGAAATACATGGTACAATCATCGAGTTGAAAGTGTACTGGAGTGAGAGCAATGTAAGATTTTATAGGACTTTCCTCTTCAAACAGACAAGAAGTTATAAAACAATAGACCTGATATTATAATCATAGATAAGTAAAATGAAGTTGCTTATTTATCAACCCATCATGTCTGTTTGATTCCAGGATCATAAAGAAAGAGGAAGAAAAACGAAAAAAAATACAATCCCTTAAAATTTGAAATAGGAAAAATTTGGAGCATGAGAACAGTAAAGGTCGTGCCTATAATAACTTGGTGCATTGGGGACAGTAAGCAAAAATATAGACAATTGGCTGAAGGAGGCTGAAATTGAATGTCTGGAAGAGCTCCTACAGAAAGTTTGTTTCTTAGGGACAGCAAGGATTATCAGGAGGGTTCTAAGCACTTGAAAGACTGCCAAAAACATGTGGATACCTAAGGTTACAGGTAGTAACCCACTACCCACATAAATCCTACCAGGAATAAGATTAAACATGAGCTTTCTTTCTATAATAATAATAATAATAATAATAATAATAATAATAATAATAATAATAATATGAAGTACAGAATTGAAAACACTACTGATAGTGACAAATGCAGAATGAGTGGTGAGAGGGGTGAAATGATATGGCACATTGTTAGAGAATGCCTGAAATTGGCACAATGCAAATAAAAATGATACCATGACAATGTGGCAAGAATGATCCATTGAGAGCTCTGTGGAAATTACGGAGCTGACACTTTCCATCATATCCAGCAAAATAAGCTGTGAGTTTTCATATAATAATAATAATAATAATAATAATAATAATAATAATAATAATGATAATAATAACAATTAGTTGGCTGGCAATGTGGGACAAAAGTAAAAACTATTTTTTTAATTTACAATCATTTCTTCTAAGTTGCATAACTAATAATTATGAGAAAAACATGAATATCATGACTTCCTATATACCCTCCATCAAATCTTATGTCATTATGAATTTTGCAATATTTATATTTTGAGTTCAAATATCACTTGATGTCAACTTTGCTCTTCATCTTTGTGGGAGCAATGAAATAAAGTACTAATCAACTGTTGGTTTGATTCAATTGATTAACTTTTCCACCAGATTTTTAGCTTTGTTCTGTAAGAAGAGACCAGTTGATTGGCAGAATTATTAGAGAATGGACAAAATGCATTGTGCTATTTTGTTGTGTCACTCTACATTTTGAGGTCGAATCCTGCCAAAGTCACCTTTACCTTTAGTCAAGGTCAAGTCATCTTTACCTTTAGTTTGGGGTTGATGGTATTAACTAAACTTCTCCTCTCACAATTGTTGGCTTTGTGCCTCAATTAGAAAAATATTATAAATACTTCATTAGGGTTTTAGTAATATGGTGATTACTATTACAACTAATATTGATTTCTATAAAGATAGCCAAAGAACCTTAAATTTTGAGGTATACAGTTGATGATACAGAGTCCATTTCTTTTTACATGTACTTCTTTTACCAACTCCAGAAGGATGAAAGGAAAAGTTGCCTTCAGTAGTATTTGAACTCAGGACATAAAGGGTTATTACCATTTATGACATCACATTTTGTTCATCACTCTGTTTCTTACAGTTAATGACAACAATAATAATCATTTCTGATTTAGGCAGTTTTGAGAGGAGGGGTTAGTCAGAAACATCAATCTCAATACTATATTGGCACTTTATTTTATGGATCCTAAAAAGATGAAAAGTAAATTTGACCTTGGTAAGATTTGAGCCCAGAATATAAAGTACTGAAAGAAATACCACAAGACAATTTTTCTGAAGTTCTAATGATTCTACTAATCCACTACCTTGATAATAACAATAATAATGATAATAATAACAACAAGAAAAATATAAATAATTATTGTTATTTCAATAATTCATTTACATACATTAAAATAAATCATAAAACAAATATTTTCAGAGAAAGTTTTTTTTAGAAATGCAATGTATTATTAGAAAAATGTGAGCAAATTAGAATGGCTGTCAAAATCTTAACATGATGCAAATTGACTCATCTACAGTTTGTTGCACATCATCATCATCATCACCATCAATAACTTGACATCCTTGGCCCTTTTTTGTCTGAAGTTGTTGGGCTGTTTTTATATGAAAGTAATGTCTTTAGCTGCTACCAGCAATTTGGTATCTGAATATGGCTACTTTTTAAACCATGGATAAACTGTAGTTGCTGATAACATATAAAATATAATAGTAAACTTCAGTTTACTATCTAATATTTGCTTACATTCTGTTTGGTGATATAGATTAAATAATGTAGTGTAGTGTGTACATATAACATAAATTAAAATGGAGAACAAGTGAGTCAAACACTCTTTATGTATAGAACTAGATGAAGGGCTACTGGTCTCCTTATTGATTAAAGCTAATAAGGCAGTTTCTCAAGTCAGTGAAACAGCTCGACCTATTCAGTGTAGAAGCATAATCTCAAAGTCCCTACTGGCAATTTTTAAGTTCTAAATTTTAAGATGACAAGCCCTACTAAAAAGGAAAGGATAGCAATCATTAGAAGTCTCAATGAAATGCTTTATTTGGACAGCTGTTTCGTTGTCACAGAAAGTTCTGTTAAGCAGAGCTGTTCTGGACTGATAAAAAAAAAATAATATATATATATATATAGCATTGTTTTAATAGATTAAATCCAAATATGGCAAAAGTTTGTTTTTGTTACTACTGAGTAAAATAAGTAGATTCTGAACTGTTGTAGTATATGAAACAAATTATATTTATTGATAAAGTTTATATTAATATTGGTACATTGTACATTATATTAAAGAGAGCTTCTGGTGAAATAATATTTGAAGAAATTGCCATATACATGGCTATGGTAAAAATTATTCTATGCTGTAGTATCTCATTATTTTGAGAAAGGAATATTTATCAGGTAAAGAAAGTATTTCTGTGTTGTCTGTATATTATCTTCTTTTATAATTGACATTGAGTCTAAGTGGTAATCTTAAATATACTATGTACAGCTTACTTTCACTTTCTAGACTAACTAAAGAAAAGTAATATAGTGTAAAATAGATTTTCTTGTGAATAAAACACAAGGCCCCATAATTTCAAGAGGACTATGAAATTACATTAATCATACTTATTATGGTGACCATTAAAAGATGGAAGGCAAAACCATCCTTGAGAAATTTGATTACTATAAATACTTATATAATGCTTAAAAATAACATATACCTAAGTACTAGCTAAAGATTTAATGCATAGTCATTGCACAAATTAGCTATGTGCCCTTATACAGACATGTAACTATTAGTGTGCATGATTTTTATGGGTTACTATTTAGTTGATATGATTTTTATGTTCTTAAAATACAATAAAAAATAATTATACTTCTGTGATTTTTAAATGTTGCTGGGCATTTTTGAATAAACCAAATAATATTTAAGTTGAAATTTAGTTAAAATATATCATTTTAATTTAGCATTAAGGCACAAGTGTTATTTTAGTGAAAATAACTCAAAAATTTGTTGTCAAATTTAAATAATCATCAGGATATTTAAAAAATATTTTTGGATTTTTTCTTTTTTTTTGTAGTTTCAATGGATTAAAAATAGATGCAGTAAATGGGTAATATATGATGAAAGTTCCTGAAACCAAATACTTTTTGTAATATTGCTTCCTTATTCAAAGTATATGAAATTACATTACATCTTATCTAGAAGAAAATGTTGGTCACACCCACTTACTAGTTAATGGTTAGAAAAGACATCCTATCACAAGACCCTTGTCCTAAGAATTTCAAAAAATTTCTGAAAATGGAGAATCTTCATTGCATACATTATAACTAATAATCTTACATAATAATCTGACAAAGTCAAGATGTATACTAATGACTAATCAGATAAATACCAATCAATCAATTATAATAAAAAATATAATATTTATTTATTTATGTTACCAATTGAAGTTTTTACACAAAAACATCAACATCCTTCCAATACTGCAAACTGGAAAAATATTTCATGAGTTCTTCTACATATGTATTAGAAATCAGTTGTCTTATATTAACAAGGGTTAATTATATTTAGACATAATATAACAGTTATAATTCAAAACCAATGTTGAAAATATAAAATTTTCTATTCAATTATGTAAAACTTTCATTATATTCATGTATTTGTATGAAATGTTATAGAAGTTATCTGGCAGTCATTTATCGATAATTTTGCTGTAGGTAAAGAATACCAGACTGGCTTGTGTACATGGCACCTTGAATAACATTTATTGTGCAACAATGGTAACAACTTAGCCAAACACGTGCATACAGTCACACACACATATACATAAATATATGTATATGTATCTTTAGTATTTATATAATATATATGTGTGATCGCATGTATGTGTATGTTTGTATAAAAGTATATATATATATATAT
>NC_068982.1:130266320-130267244 GCF_001194135.2 Octopus bimaculoides
ATATATATATATATATATATATATACATATATATGTAACCAAAAGAAAAAGATTTTATTGACAGTAACTATGCCAGTATTTTAGTACCTATTGTTTATGCCTTATTTTCAATTTGAGCACATTGTCAGATGTGGGTAAGATTTTATTAAAGGAAAATAAAAACAAGAGTTGGTGTAAGTAAGGTAGGGGGTGGAATTGTTTAATTAAAACATAATACATCTTCAACATCTCCATTTTGTGTTTTATTGATGAGACAATCTGTAAACTGTTGATTTAGATGGTGTCTTTCTAAGTATCTCTAAATTTATCACAGTTGTGGTAATATATCAGCCACTTAGGTTTCTCTGTATTGGTGATAGCAGCTGATGAGAGTAGCTTCGGTGTTTCTCCAATAATACAATATATTTAACCAGCACATCTCATGAACATTACTAACTGAAACATCTTGAAAGAGTGTGGCAACTTCAATCTTTGAAGACCTTCTTTTGAAACAGTAAAGCAAAAAAGAAAAAGCAAATCTACAAACATCCGTATATGTGTGTGTGTGTGTTTGTGTGTGTGTGTATATGTATGAATAGATATATGTTATCATGTAAAGTCGTGTTTAACACACACACATACGTATACACACATATAAATTCAAAAAATAATCAATGATTCTTATAGGCATTTTTAAAATTGTTGCCTTATTTAATCTCAACTCAAGTTTCATGTTACTTTTCTTGTTGGTGTGGTTATTGAAAGATACATCTTTTGTTGTTGCTTCCCATCATATAATATATATATATATATATATATATATATATATATATATATATGCCCATACATATAGATGCGATTTTTGCTGTTGTCTTTTTGGCTCTGGTACTATGTCCTATCATTCTCATTATTTCTATCATCACCATCATCATTGTCTTTATAATC